>NC_039272.1:18996738-19111738 GCF_003368295.1 Carassius auratus
GTTTATCTTATAAAACATTGAGATATTAAATTCGGTGTTAGTAACGGCAGGTTCTTCATAATAATATTTTAATGAATGTTGATACTTATGAGCAAGATTTGCTGGTTAATACAAACATAAAGACAGTCCCACTGCTTTCTGCATTCTCCCCACATTTGACTGCAGCGAAACTTCCATCGAGAATCACCAAACAAAAAACAAAAATATGCAGCTTTGTGTAATGCAGATGAGAATGCTGTTTGAAATAAGCTCAAACACAAAAGAGAAGGTAAGGAAACGTCAGAGGAAGAGAAAGAGACAACACCCTCCCTGACTAATGGAAGAGTCACTGGAGCATGAAGGTAAAGGCAGAGCGCATATTGTATAAGACTGATAGAATTATCCTTACACAACAAAACACAATGCGAGACTGAACTCATGAATTGGAGATGGCCAAAATAAATTACTGGGGAGGAAACGGACAGATGTTAAAAATAAGAAAAGGTCAGGTTTTTCCCTCAGCTAGAACGAGAATAAAAGTGAAGCAGAGACATCTCGTGTGTGTTTCACGGGGTCATGAACCGGTATTTCTGGTGAGATATAATGTAGCAGACATTTTTTTCTTTGGCATGTGAAACAATTATAATCAAGTGGTCAAGGTTTATGACTGCAAAAAGAATATTTATCGCTGTCCAAAATTAGCTGTGTATTTTTTTGCCAACAACATAAAGTAGGCCTATAGTTGCTATGAAGAGTTTCAAAATATAACTTTAATCTGGAAATAAACACATTTTACAGTTTCTGATGTAAAATGAAAAATAAATATTGGTAACCCTTTAGTTTAGGTACCAATTACCATGCATATTACTAGCATGTTGGCTGTTTATTAGCACTTATAAAGGACATACTAATGGCTTATTCTGCATGACCATATCTTAGGTCCTTTAAATTTTTTATTATAAATGGGAATGGCTAATGTTACAAAAGATTTCTTGTCTAAATGAATGCTTACAATGCATCATGTATCATGGTTTTGTTGCCATCATGCAGTCAGGATGTCATTTCTAGGCATTAGTCAAGTCTTTTACAGCCCGTGTTCAAAAGTCAAGTAAAGATGAATCTGGAATTTCTAGCAGTTTCTGAGCCAGCACGACACTTTTTTTTTATGAACCTTTTTGAGCTATAAAAATTGCAGCCCTCTGAAATTGAAAACTTGATTTTAATTGCTGCCTTAAATTTTCGAGTAAAATCAAAGTTACATCCTGCAGTGAAAGTTCATTGCTGTTTTATGACCACTTTGAATTGAATTACTGATTAATAAAATCAAGCTGAAACTGAAAACTCCTGACGAGTTAAATAGCCTCAGACACTTGCAGAGCCTGTATTGAATAGGATGAGAGCTAAAAGTCATTATTATCTATTTTTTTTAAATATATTTATTTAAATTCTATATATTGAAAGTTCAAAGTGCAGCTGTTTTTTTCCCCTTAAATTTTGCGAAGATGTCAACAATGTGTTTGTGTGTTTATGTGTCTGTGTTTATCATATAATTATCTTCTCCCCACAAGACCATCAGTTACTGTCAATTGTCAGCACTAATGCAGTATGATGCTATCAGCTGTTGTTCTTGCTGTTGAAATAAGCCACAGCATGTAGAGCTGCCAAACACACAGGGCAGACATTGCATTCTAATCTCAGGTGTACTTTACCGATGTAATCGACACACCATCCATTACCAGTCACAGCTAGTGTGTCCGCTTAAATCCAACCTTCAGAGTCCTCGCTTTGTGCTGGGACTCCTAATTGTCCCCATCTCGTTTGTGTGTGTATGTCTGTGTGATTGACAGTCCTCTGACTAAACGGCCCTGTGCCACCCTGTGCTCCCCGCGGGCTGCGATTCGCTCATTAAGCGCGTGTGTGTGACAGGCTGGCGGTGATCTACTGCTCTGGGCTGCCTGGCCCATGGCGTCTGGAGATTTATAGAGTCATAAAAGGACCCTCAGCTCCCCCCCGCTACCTGAGGAGAGAAATGGAGGAGACAGAAAGAGAAATGAGGGATGTCAATGACAAGAAGTTCTAGAAAAGAAGTTAGGGAGACCTTAAAAAGGAACAAGTCAGTGCTCAAATGTAGTTTATTTTCAAGTGCAAATGACACATCAAGATGACAGAGTACTGAACTCAAAACGCCCTCAGAAAACAACACACAAGTGCTTCATCATTAGCACTGTTGTGTGTGTGTGTGTGTGTGTGTGCAGTGGTGGAGGTGACCGTCAGGCCGCCACAGGCCCATCTAATTGCACATGACACTTTCTCCTTCTCTCGTCTTTTCTTCATGATAGTGAAGGTCCAACTATACAGGTGTGATGCTGCATGCAGTGATTGATGGACAAAGGAACATTTTTATAGCAAGAGGGGAGGAAAGGTGATCAGACACACAAACCTGTCATGCTCTTTTCACCCATGAGCCATAATGATGAAACAAAGGAAGCACAACAGACAGAGAGCATTCATTTTCTACACTGGGTTTCGGCTGTCAACACTTTTGTCAACACACAAATTGTTTGCATGTTAACTCGCCCATGGAATTATACCATTGATGGTTGTCAGGTCACTGAAATATAAGAGAGTCTACAATAAAGAAAGGGAAAAACTAAATTATTGAATACATGTGAGTGTATCAAATTATTATTATTACATTCATAACAATCACGTTTTTGAAGAGTCACGTTACATGACGTTGATTCTGCAAACAAATGTTTTTCAAAAGTTAGTAATTTAGCCTGAAATTAATAATGAAGGATTATGGCAAACCGTTTTCGATGCTCTGGTTTCCCCCACAATCCAAAAATATGCAGTACATGTAAATTGGATAAAGTAAATTGCATGTAGTAGGTGAGTGTATGGATGAGTAAGTGTGTTTCAGCACTGGGGTTGCATGAATTAGCTGGGTTGTGACAGGAATGTTGCCAAATCAGTAGTGCAGATAACTCTGCTGTGGCGACCCCTGATAAAGGGAATAAGCCAAAAGAGTGTGATAGAGAGAGAGATGGTACATTTATATTTATGCAGATGCTTTTACCCAAAGCAAATTACAAAAGAGGAACAGAGCGATTCATCAAAGAGCCAGCGATATTTGTTGAACAAAATGCCATGTTTATTAGACTTTTTTTCTTCAGCTGCCTGTTGAAAGATGCTCTTTGAGTTGGCAGCTCATTCCACCAGAGAGGAACAGAGAGGGTAAAGGTTTTGGAGAGTGACTTTTGCCTCGTTGTGAAGGAACAACAGCGTGTCATTTATTCCATGGCCTGAGCTGGTGGGATGGATTGTAAACTTCTAGGAGTGAATTGGGGTAGGGAGGTGCCCCTTCAGTGGCAGTCCTGAAACCAGCATCAAAACCTCAAATTTGATTCTAACCACAACTGGGAGCCAGTGTAGTGAGATCAGAAGGGGTGTGACACAGGTTCTCTTTGGCTGACTGAAGAGCAGACAGACTGCCGCATTCTGGATCATCTGAGAAGGCTTAGTGGAGCTGGTTTCAGTAGACCATTGCAATTGTCCAATCTTTAAATTATACATTGCATGGTTGCAGTTTTGCCGACCTGAGTTGGAGTCCTGACTTTTGTTGTCCATTACAGTTCTGTCCATCTTTCCTTCAACTTCATTTCCTGTCAGGGACAGATGCATCATCCCTTTTATTTTTTATTGTATTGTACCCATCAAGTCCCTCAAATACTAATATGCATCAGAAAAATCCAACGTTAAACACAATCAAAGCCAAAAACACAATCAAAGCAGCATTTCTCATTAGCATTTGATTTGAATCACAAACAGATTCTGAATAAACACATCAATTGAAACCCCTGAGCTAAATGTGACGCATTGACTTAACATGATGTAAAATCAACAGCATTCATTGTCAGCATTTCCTACTAGAATTTGAATGATCAGGAACACCAGATGTATTGCCAAACGATTTGGCACCATGCTGGTGGAAAACTCCCTAGTAGCCAATTGTGTATAGCAAACCCTCAAGAACAAGGATAAAAAAAGTCGTTACATAGCAGATAAAAGTGTTTAGAGTGAGTATTTTCCAAAGTTTCCATTTTAAAGTGTTTTTGTTTCACAAGCAATGACTCATGCAATAAAAAAAATGTTATTGATCCTCCAACACCTCTGAGCTCTTTCCACAGTAAAACACACGCACACATACATGACAGATGGCAGGCACTTGACAAAGACTTCTGTTTTGTGGCCACTTGCTTTAATTAATACTTGCACTAGACTCTGAGCATTGGCATTGAGGTTCAGAATTTGACGCTCAGCATCGTTGGTTCAGACTAGATGAGCAACAAGAAGAGCAGGAATAAAAAAAGATAAATGCACCAGACAAGTGTAAACAAAGAGTTGTGTTATTATATCAATTTCATTTCGTTTTAGTCCTCCCTCATTTTGTACTTTAAACCGCTGATACTGTATTCCCTTATTAAAAAATGGCCCTCAGCAGACTTGCAGGCATGTATTCACTGACATGACACAGCTGCTGACATAGACTATGTGAGAAGTCCTGTCCTGTGCTCCCTAGAGCCTACAATCAAAGTCTACAAATGTATTTCCAATAAAAAATAAAAAAAAAAGATCTGTGAAAGCTATGACTGCATTGCACGAGAAGCCAATACAATTTTGGCTTGGTTGAGACTGAGTTAAGCCCTAAACAAACTGCACAATTTTCCACTAACCAATTAAAATGCAACATGAATTCAATGCAAAATAGTTCTAAAACATAAAAATGCGCAGCGCAAGCTCTTATACCTTCCAGTTTCACTGCTTCCACTTTTTTTCAGCACGCATAAAAAAATACAACTGCTAAAGTGTGATTTATCATTTTCTTTTTGTTTAGCACTAGCGCATTATTCTTCTATAGTAACGTGCATCGCATGGTGTGTACGATAAGTATTGTATCGTGCGTACGATGCGATGACATCGTACAAGTCATCGCAGTCTACACATGTCGTAGCCAAGTTGCACAGTGTGATCTTATAGGATTGCTAAAATTGTGCAGTATGTTTTGGGCTTTAGATGAGTTTGTTTCTTCATTGGAAAACAGAACTAGAGAATCATTTGCTCCTATATTACTATCCCATGAATAACAAGTGCTGTGATGCTACGTGACTTCAAACTTTCAGGTCTTTGTTTATTTAAAGTTTGCAACACTAACATTGACCAGACACTGTGTGTGAATCATTGTGACTTTCAGATTTCAGATGTTTTACATGAATGCATGAAGATAGTTGCGATAGTTGTGCTGTTTATGTAACTTTAAATTAAATACACTTTAAGCATGGTGACATTAAAGTATGATATTTATATATTCAAGGACAGAGCTTCATTTAAAGCTTACACTGCTAATGTTGACCAGATGCTGTATTTGGATCACTGTGTTTATTTTCAGTTGATGCTGCACCAGTTCCGTCTATCATTCCTCCAGCGTTGAACGTTCTGTTTGTGATCACTCTGTGTGACTCCTCAGGGATGTATAAGAAGTAATTCACTTATCTCAGCAGTTTACCCAAATGTACAACTTCAGAATGCTAGCGGGGAAGCCCGAGGCTACACTTCTTAGAACTTTCTTTCTCTGTATTGCATTAAAACATTACAGGAAAAAGTATGGCAAGAGCTACACATAAAATGTAAAGCACTCGCTATCTTTCATGTTATAGATAGATAGCTAGATAGCTAGATAGATAGATAGCTAGCTAGCTAGCTAGCTAGCTAGCTAGCTAGATAGATAGATAGATAGATAGATAGATAGATAGATAGATAGATAGATAGATAGATAGATAGTGTTGTTGCCAGTTATGAACAAAAAGAGTCAACTTCTGTTTGAGTTATGATTTAAAAGTACTGCATTCTCCTTCTGCAAATGAAGGTAAATCCATTGCAGTTTGAACTATGTTACTGGGCCTTGGGTTTATGTAAAAGAAATCAATGAAATTACTATTCTGCAACTCTCGCTTGCACTCCTCATCTACCTATGTGTGTAGGAGAAAAAGACAGAAGAGAAAAAGACAGACTTCAGTAGCTATTGCTGAACTGGCTGGTGCCTTGGCAATACAAATGTACCATCCTTTCCCATGCCAATAACTCATACTGAACGTGAAAATAAGAGAAAGAGAAATGGATGTATTATAACATATTGATTTGCATAGCTGATTAATGGTACCTCATGGGTTGTTCATTAGTCATGGCTTGATGTGAATTAACGTGAATTATGTTACATGCCCATCATGCATTGATTTGGTATTAATCTAATAGCTTTATAATGCAGATCATGCAATACAAACTGTGAGTGCATATGTGTGCACATATATAGTAAGTGCTCATTAGTCATTTTACAATTTACATTTATGTGAAGACTGTTACCGCTTGCAAAAACATTCTGGTAGACATTTTAGCATGCAAATTGTTTTGTATGCATGTCATCTTAGGTCACAGTGCTCAGTGTCTTACAAGCAGACTTAATTTACCACTTTCCATTAAGAAGGCTGTGCTCAGCATTGATCTTGAAACAAGCCTGCATATCTGATCATGCTGAGTTAGTTATCTAAAGTACTCCAAACCACCTTGTAGTGGTTTGTCCAGGACTGTACCAGCCTTGACCAACAGAGAGCTTAAATGTAGAGCACTGGAATAGTGTTCGAGCTGGCACGTGAAAGACCAGAACTTGTCCAATTTGAACAGATTCTGTTACGCCCTCATAACCGCCAAAGGAGGAACAAAGGGTCTGTATTTGTTGTTGCTCATATTTTGCAGTGAAGGCCTATTCACAAAATGTTTGGCAGATTTTAGGTTCAGAATTGTTTTATAAAATGTTACTATAATAAATGTAATTGTAAGATGAATCTCTTTTAATGATTTAATCAGCCAGTACTAGTTTATAAAATGTATATAAATGTCAAATGTCACTGTCAGCAACAATTACCATGTTATCATTATGCATTCTCATCATCCAGAGGATTTATTAATAACCAGCTGCAGTTCCTGGATTACACATGGCTGTGATGTGGTGTGTGGGTTAGCTAGGGAGCTGTAATGTTATATTACAGCTGCAATCTTTGTGGATCGCTGAGTTCATGAGAGATATTAAGCATTTGCTTGGAGGTCACACACAGCGGGGTGTTAATGACTGATACTTAGTTTAAAAGCTGCTAGTCCTTCTGATTCATGACAATAATGACAGATTTTGTGTATCCACAAAGACACTTTCTAAAGTGATGAGTTGGTTTAGCTAAATTATATGTAATCCCACAATCTGCATGGTTTTGCCCTTTCTTTTGTTGATTGTTGTTGCTTTTTTAAAAAGGTTTTCTACACAATGAGAAGTTTGTATGTGCTTTTTGTTCATGTTATGCAGCTGTGGTCATCATATGAGTTATAAGGAGTTAATGGTTCAAGAATCAAAACGAGACACTTTTATGCAACAGAAATATTAATTGAGTGTCCACTTGTATGTTAATGCTTAATTATTTTTAGGGATCACATACAGCTACACATTCGTTACAATGCCCACAATCTTATCCAATCATAAACAATAAATAAAATTACCATTATACATATAAGTAGCACGGGTATATTTGTAGCAATAGCCAAAATGCATTGTCTGGATCAAAATTGTCGATTTTTCTTTTATGCCAAAAAACACTAGTATGTTAAGTAAAGATCATGCTCCATGAAGATATTTTGTACATTTCCTACCATAAATATATAAAAACATAATTTTTGATCAGTAATATGCATTGCTAAGAACTTCATTTAGACAACTTTAAAGGCGATATTCTTAGTATTTTGATTTGATAGTGTAATATTTGTGTATAGTGTCCTTGTGCAAGTTTTCACTATAGGGGAAAATAAAAATAAAACATACAGCATTCATCATTTTTGAAAAAGTCTCTAACGCTCTCCAAAGCTGCAGTGATTTAATCAAAAATACATGAATGGTAGTATATATTTGTGAAGATGAAAACTAAATCTTGGTGGATGTTTACAGGGTACTCCTACTCTAATTGTGTCTATTTGTCTGCAATAGTAGTACACGCCAAAAAGCATGCTAGAGAGATTCAGGCATACTTGGGAATATAAAACGTTTCATTGTATTGTTCTTCTTCTTCAGAAAAGTCTCTGACTGAGCCAAAAGAAAACTAGTGCATACACTGCAGAGCAAGGACACGGTGGTAAAGTATGAAATGTGGCATCATTACTACTTTGGATGTATGGGGATATCTTTATGAGGACACAGGGCAGAGAGGGGCACTGGTCCTAATGAAGACAGATGGAGGTGTATACTTTCTAATAAGCTGGGATGGCTTCTGATGACAGGCCAATAAGGACAGCTATTACTGTAGATGCTGCCCTTGTGACTGCCTGAATGAAATAAGAACCTTTCATTATAAGACAAAGCACAAGTCACATGCACATTCTTATGAGACACTTTTTCACAATAGGCATGATATAGGATGCGTGTCAACACGCAGAGACACACAGTGGGGTAATTTAAGGGAACAAAGCCACCTCCAGAAGCTCACTGCTGAGAGAGCAGGTGGTCGACTGGGATAGTAATAACTGTAGTCAGCTGAACTGCAGAAAGAGCCTTCGTTTTCTATCATGCAGACTTCATAATACTGCCCTGCTGCTCCATGCACATGCACACACTAGCTGTATTGAGCCATTGAAAAAACGGCATTAGTAACACACACAAAGTGACAGGTGTGCGTGTGTTTGTTATTGTCCACAGTAGTGACATGTTGAAAGGTTGAATATGCCTGAGTGTATTCACCCACACAAGCCGCAAAGGCCAAACGATATCAGACAAATACAGACAAATAAAGCATCTATATAGCTATCTATTTTTACTATGGGCCTTGTGGTGTGGTGGAAATGACAAAGCCATATTTATTTAGAAGTTTACCAGAATCATTTTACACATTAAATATGAAAATCGAAAATGGTTAATGTATTTTTATTCTTAGTTTTGATTATCAGATTTTAAATGTGATAATTTATTTTACTGATGTATTTCCACATTATACAATTGAATGTACAGAAAAATCTATAGAGAACTGTTAAAAGGTAAAGCAGGAAGGTATAGAGAAGTGTTTCCATTACAGTTTTAATATGACCATTATATAACAAACAGTTCTGTTTGTACAGTATGTAGCATTCAAAGTTTGGGATTAGTAAGAAATTAATACTTTATTGTGCAAATATAATGATAATTGAAAAGAAAAATTCTTGAGCACCAAATTAGAATATTAGAATGATTTCTGAAGGATCATGTGACTCTGAAGACTGGAGTAATGATGCTGAGAATTCAACTTTGCCATCGCAAGAATAAACTGCATTTTAAAATATATCCAAATGTTTATTTTAAATCATAATATTTCACAATATTACTGTTTTTACTGTATTGTATAAGAGACTTTTAAAAACATTTTAAAAATCTACAAACCCCAGACTTTTGAACTTTTGAACACCTTGATTATGTTTTTAAATTATATTTATTGTTTCTGTACCTGTTTTCCATTTGTGTGGTAAATGTTCTGTTGATCTATTAAACTGGCAAAGAGACTGTAATTCAGAGACACTTCAAAGTGCTGTACACACCCTGCAACATTTAAAAGTTTTTATCTGACAGGTACACAGCCTCTTTCCTTTCTCTCTCTCTCTCTCTCTCTCTCTCTCTCTAATCTCTTTCTGACATCCTCTGGTATTTCTTTGACTGACATCCTCTCAAAATGATATTAATACATGGAATGTTTTTTGAAGAAAATTGCATGCACTTCAGTTTGTGTGTGTGTGTGTATTTGTGCTGACAGCTCTAGAATAGAGGCTTCGCTTTGACTGAAGGCTGTGTGTATTTGTGGACTGTCACTCTTACAGTTTTGACGGATACAGGCCTTCAAATTGATACAGTGAATAAGTGTCTTGTTGACTCAGAGGCTTTAGGGATTGGAGGATTTAACGCAAGTGACACTCGTATGAGATATCTACTTAAGTGTGCCGTACTTCAGATGAAGATCTGCGTGTGTGCATAAGTGCTCCACTGACCCGTGGTAAAACCCACTCCCTAAGCATCTTTCACAGCGGAACTTTATTACCGTACAAAACACCGCTCACACGCCACTAAAAAGATATAATGATGCGTTTTGACACTAACAGCAGAAGTATAGACTTTTCATGGTTCATGTGAGATAAAAGACTTCAAAATGTTGCTCACATGCCACACGCAGACTATAGTGACCGGCTTTTCAGTCAACCCTGAATCCTCTAATTACCAGAGCTCATGAGGCGATAACATATGTGCTTGTGTGTGTGTGTGTTTGTGTGTTCGTGATGGCTTAAAGAAGAACAAATTGGGAAGTGCTTGTCTTATTCTGTCAGGTGATGAAAGACAGCTTTGGCGTTCCCTGAGGAAGAGCGAATTGAGAAACAGAGGGATTAGTTAGAAACGAAAGAGTGCGAGAGCACTAAACACTTGATTGTGTGTGATGGCTATGGGCCTCTGCTCGGCATCAAAGCTCAGTTATGTGCCTGTGTAATTACTGTGCGTTTAGTAAACCGGGATGCGGCTTTCCTTTGTAGCTGAAGGGAGCGGTGTGTGCAGATGTGTGTCAGTGTGTGATTCACTGTTGCCCACGCAGGTTACATGACAAAAATGTATACATATCTATTTCTCTGACCCTTTCTGAACCCACCCCAAATATCTGATGAGAAAACACACCAGAAATGGACACCCACAAAGTATAAATAATTTTTTTTCTCTCAATTGAGAAATGATTTCAATATCACACAAGCAATAATTTTTGATTATCCATCGGTCACAGCCATATTGGTATTGCTATTCTATAAAAGCAATATAACACCTGCAGTCGTGATGGCTGCACAATTGCAAGTGTGATATTGCTTGTATACAATAACTATTTTTGACACATTTTTATTGCCAGTAAGCCAGGCATGTTTTCAAGCCAGAAACAAAACAAAAAATAATCATATTTTGCACAATAAACCCAAATAACAACATCAGAATTTAAAATGATGAAGAATATTCAGTTCTGTCAGTTATTTATTGATGGTCACAGCTAAAAAAATGTTGCTACATAAAGCAAGCCATGAATGTTGAGTTTTTACTGGACATTTGCTTATGAATTGCTTTCCCCACACTGATCTCTGTAAACACAGTGCTCAAGCACAAGTCACCACATACAATGTGGAAAAACATTCAAAGAAATGTTTACAAAGAAAAACAAATCAGCACAAAAAATGAGTGCAGTAAAATGTGGGGGTGACTGGTTTTCTTTATTTTCTTTTTTTAAATACGATAATTAACTTAAAATGAACTAGTAGCCATTTTGGATGTTGATTACTTTTGGGTCCCCTTGTGTCTGAAGATTAACACACACGTCAAAGTAAAATGTAGAATATGCACAGGAAAGGGGTTTCTTCTTTAAAAGTGCTATAGGTGGGATACTAGTTAATGGCTGTTATTTATTTGCTGGGATGACAGGTTTACAGTGGAACTCCTCCTGAAGTCATTACAGTGCCATGGGGAGCTGTTTTGTACTGTTGGTTGCGGTCCCCAGCCACAGATGCATTACTCAGCAGTAGTATATATTGACTTTGTTAGTCGCTAATTGTGTGCAAATAACTTTTAGAGGTCCCCAAATAACAGGGGAAAGGATTAAGAGAAATGGAGGTTTTGCTGAATGTAACAAATCAGAGATTTTACCAAAATAATAATGTATACAGTGGTATTTGCAGTGAGGCTTTTCCCTATTTCTACAGACAATATATATTTGCTTTAAGAAGTTAGCTTTTTTTTTTAGGAGAGAATGTTGAAATTGAAATGTGAACATTTACAAAGGTAAAAATTAGCATAGTTTTTTTCTGACAAGCAGCATGCTTTTCTTGCACTGATAACTTTCTTACAGACTACTGAAAGACTGTACTATGTGGATGATTAATCAATTAGTTCTAAAGTTTGGAATTGGCAATTTGATCATATTATTCACACTAGTCGATGCCTTTTTACAATAATGGAAAGAAAATATCTAAATAATTTTTGAATCTGCAATTACAGTCTAATATATTCGGTCTAAGAACACTCTATTCTGAAAATCAGACTTCAGGACCTGTTCTTTACTACATTTGTATGACATAAGCTATAGATAAAGAACTGAAAATATTTAGTTGAAGCTGTTGTCCAGCAGCTATGTACACAAGTGAAAATTAGACAACATAATGCTAATAAAATGGATGAAAATAGTTTAAAACAAGAAAAAACACAACAGCTGCTGTATGAACGTTTACTACATATACACCTTATACACCTGACTACATACAACAATTATACAAAACATGCTCTATGTACATAAAATGATTTCTTACAAATTTTAACAATAAATAAAGTTTATGCATTGGAATAATCAAAACACAAAGAAAAGCAAGTGTTCTTATGCGCAGTGAAATGTGTTTTTCATTAGAACAATAGCATTTAAAAAAGCAAACACACACTGAATTCTTGTCACTTTAACTCAAGTACAAACAATATTCACACCTAGTGCTGGTCAGCAGTCAACAATTATGTCTTGAATTTTAATTGGGACTTTTTTTGTTTGTGACTGAAATAACAGAAAGCCTGAATTTACTAATTTATATAACCGACAATATGCAAAATGCACGAATAAAGCCTATAGGCCGATACAGCAACATTACGACCTAAAAGAATCAAGAAATATATTTGAATGCCAGTTTGCAATCCCAACGCTGATGAGACTAGTTTTATATATAGGCAATGGTTCTTGAGCACCAATGCTTCTGAACAGTTTCAGAAAAGTAAAGCATGACACATATTACACATTCTCCTCCATATGGACATGTCAACCGGTTTCCAAATGTGAGAGATTGAATCTGAAAGGTGGCAATGTGATTCCTTATCCTAACATGCACACATAATCCTGACTCATGTAGTAGTTGGTGAATGCTTTTATAAACCAAGTCATCGTTCATCTCCTGAAAGAGAGGGTCAGTATTTTTGTGTCCTGATGTAAACTGACATGGACAGTTGGAGAAAAATACATTGTGTGGCAATGTGATTCGGGGACTTTTGTGTGTGTGCTTGAACGTGTGCTGAAACTGCCTAACCTGATTCTGTCACTGAAGGCTCCAGGCTATAAAGCAAAATACAGCCACTCAGACAAGCCCCATCTCACACACGGACCAAAGAAAGTGCTACGAAGTCTGGAGAATGTCACAGAAGGCTGAAAGTTTGCTAAGATTAAAGGAAGAATCAAAAAACACAACAGAAGGAGTGGGATCAGATCCTGGTCCAAATCTCAAACTGCAAATCCAAAGATTGTTTGTTCATTTCAAAGATACACAATATTCTCCTCTCCATCAGTATCTCTGTTCTCTGTCTCCATGGTAACAAAGGGCTGGTTGACGAGCGGGACGTCGGCTTGGTGAAGCCCCGCCCCTGTTACACCAGCTGACCAAGAGTCTTGGACAAGGCCGAGCTGACCCACATCTGTGAAGACAAGATCGGATGTTACTATTCATCACTGTCATCAACAGTCACCAGTTACATGATCCATCATTTTCCTTCTTCAGTGAAACAAAAGGAGATCTGAAGCAGAACGCTTTGCATACAACTGTGGATTTTGGATGGTGGATGATATTTTATGATTTAAGAAGTTCATTGTATGAAGAGCAGAAACTCCTTTTGTGTTTGACCAAAGAAAGTAATATGGCTATTTCGTTCATTTTCATGTTACCAAATTATGGTGGCCCAGTTATGCACAACACAACGAAATAAGCACAACATAATAGAAACAAGCCGCAACACAACGAAATAAGCACAACATAACAGAAACAAGCCGCAACACAACGAAATAAGCACAACATAACAGAAACAAGCCGCAACACAACGAAATAAGCACAACATAACAGAAACAAGCCGCAACACAACGAAATAAGCACAACATAATAGAAACAAGCCGCAACACAACGAAATAAGCACAACATAATAGAAACAAGCCGCAACACAACGAAATAAGCACAACATAATAGAAACAAGCCGCAACACAACGAAATAAGCAAAACATAACAGAAACAAGCCGCAACACAACGAAATAAGCACAACATAATAGAAACAAGCCGCAACACAACGAAATAAGCACAACATAATAGAAACAAGCCGCAACACAACGAAATAAGCAAAACATAACAGAAACAAGCCGCAACACAACGAAATAAGCACAACATAATAGAAACAAGCCGCAACACAACGAAATAAGCACAACATAATAGAAACAAGCCGCAACACAACGAAATAAGCACAACATAACAGAAACAAGCCGCAACACAACGAAATAAGCACAACATAACAGAAACAAGCCGCAACACAACGAAATAAGCACAACATAATAGAAACAAGCCGCAACACAACGAAATAAGCACAACATAATAGAAACAAGCCGCAACACAACGAAATAAGCACAACATAATAGAAACAAGCCACAACACAACGAAATTAGTACAACATAATAGAAACAATCCACAAAATTAGTTCTATGCGTTGTGTTGTGGCAATTTCTTTGTATTGTGTTGACTTTGTTGTGTTGTGCACTAGTGGGCCACTGTACTACATATACGTAAAAGAGTAAGAAAAAACATCTAGGGCTAATCCACACAAGGGGTTCAGCTCAAGCGCTATCACATGTCATTAACATTCACGTGATGTTGTGAAAGAAACTGATGGATCCCTCTCATTTAATTACCCATCTCTCAACAGGGTCTATGACCCACCTCCATTCTGAATGTTTGTGTATGTGAGGTAATGTTGTTAGCTGAGCACTGGGTGAACAGTGAAGGTCAAACATTAACTACTGTGAGGCCATGGTCTTCACCTCTGAATAAATAGTGAAACAAAGCAGAGTTATATGCTTGTTGATTTAACCAGCACTTCAATCAAGGCTTTTATAGGACAGGCAACATTCATATTTATTTACTTAAAAAAAAAAAACAGGTACGGTAGACTGTAAGGAGATCTTTCAGTTTGCTGAGTGAATCATGAGCATTGTGGAAACACAAATATATTTAATTATGGCCTTCACCTGTTTCACTTCTACTGAAACTCTCCTTTGTTCAGCTATAGGTTTAAGCATGTGCATTTGTCCTCAGCATAATCTTTTTTGGCCATAGAGGTTTAGGATTTAATTAAATTAAGGTGTCATGTCAATAACAGGGTCATCTGTTTCAGAACTTTAGCTCACTCTTTCTTGATCGCCCCATCAAAACCCCCAGATGAAGTGATCCAGTACAACCAAGGATTTTATTATTGTTTTTGAAAAAAGTCTCTTATGCTCACCAGGGCTGCATTTATTTGGTCAAAAATATTAAAAAATAAAATAAAATAAAAAAACATTATTAAAATGTAAAATAACTTGTATTCAAAGCTGAATTTTCAGCAGCCACTGGTTCAGTCTTCAGTGATAATAATAATAAACCTTTCTTGAGAAGCAAATTTCTGAATGATGATGTGACAATGTTGATAAAGGTTGAGCTGCTTAATACGTTTATGAAACTGAAACATTTTCTTCTCTCTGCTGAGTTAAAAAGTTTAAAAGAACAACAACATTTATTTGACATATATTTTTTGTAACATTATTAATGTCTCTGCTGTCACTTTTGATCAAGTATGAAGTTTAAATAATAAATAAATGCATTCAGTTCAGAAACATAACTTCTAGCACATGCTAACTAAGCCATGCCATGCCATTAAGTGCAGTGTTATAGAGTTTTCCTGTAAAAAGTAGGGAATTCTAGATAAACAAATGTAGTAAATGTGCATTTAAGTTAAATAAGACCCTATAAATGGTAAGATTAGCTATGAAGTGGGACACTAATCTAGCTAAACATGCACCTTTGCATGCTCTGTCAATAATGAAAGAGGGTTAATGAGGTGGTCAATACACACACAGTTTACAACCTTTAAAGCAAGTAAATAATACTGTAAATAAGATGTTATCTACTGTAATATTCATCTGCAAAAACTTGAATTTCAATTGCGTGATAAACAAGTTCCCATAGAAGGTACAGAGATTAAATGTAGTGTGTTTGTGTGTGAGAGAGAGACAATTCATAATGTTAAACAGACATCTCAGACAGCTCGTGTGTGAAAAACAGATGAATACGTTTCTGTTCCTCTCCCCTCCTCGCCCTTGTAAGATGACAGGTCACTCTATAATGAGTTTGGTAAAGATTTTTTAGATCAATGTTCCAATCAGTCTCCCGTAGCTGGAGGCCCCTGATTCACACAGCACTGTCACCCCAGTCAATAGAAAGAATGCGTAATTGATCGCAGAGACAGATGTATATCTGTGTGTGTTTGTACCTGTGTGTGATAGAGTGAAGATGAATCTTTGTTATTAAACGCAGATTAACAACACAAAGAGAGAAAAATCAACCTTCACTGTTGCAATGCAAGTCTTAGCAACGATTCACAAGTTGATGTGATGAAATCAAATCTTTCTTTTGCTTCTATGGCATAGTTAAGGGCCAAACAAGTCCAGCCTGACTTTCTGCCATGTTGCTAATTATAGGCAGCTATATAATGGTAAAAATATGCCAATCATTAGAGATTCTGAAATACCTTTTATATTGAGGTATATATCTGTGAAAGAAAACTGTAGCACACATTACAAAGTGTACTGCAGATGGACGCTTGTACTTATGACATAGTTGTTTACAGTTGCCAATTAATGTCACAACAGGTATTTTAACCAGCTCATCCAATCATTTGTAATTCATTTCTTTTTTGAGTCTCGTTTTTAACTCAAATGTTACGTAACGTGTAGCTACTTCCCCTTTGGTTTGCGACTTATATTATGAAAATATTATTTAAAAATCTAGGTAACACATTACTTAAAGCCTTTATGTGTAAAACTAAAATAGTTTTAATGCCTTGTAATGCACTTTAACATGCATTGTACAATCTCATGACAAATTGTTACCACAGTTAATTCATTATAATACTTATCAATTCATTGTGCATATGCATTTCAAATTTGGTTATCATTTCCTACAAGATATAATGTAATTAAAACTTTATTATTATAATTATAATGCATTATGCTTAATAAACTTTTATAATGCGTTATAAATAGGCTTTAGTAAAGTGTTACCAAAATATATTATGGTTTACACAAAATATTAAAGAGCACAAATGTTTAAACGTTGTTAATATTAATAAATGTTTCTTGAGCAAATCAGCATATATGAATGATTTCTGAAGGAACATGTGACACTGAAGACTAGAGTAATAGCTGCTGAAAATTCAGCTTTGCCATCAAAGGGATAAATTGCATTTTAAAACATTAATACAGAAAACAGTCATCTTAAATGGGTTATAATATTTCACAATATTCTGACCTCTTACTTTTGATCAAATAAATGCATATCATTTTTATTTTAGGGGGTGGGGAATGTGCACCAAAAATTAAGAGAAAAAAAACAGTTCAATTCACACTGCAACATATGACTCCTCATTCCGCCCAGTTACTAGTGATTGCAGTAAAAATATTACCATTGTTTGGGATCTCTGTTGGACTTCTCCGAGGGGTCAAGTACACTGTTCCTCCAGTCCAGCTCTCGTGCCCTGCAGGAGCATCGGATACTCCAGCAGAGCTCTGTCTGTGGTTGGATCGTGCCAGGAGTGAATTGAGACTGTTCTGAGCGCTGGGAGAATCCGAGTATCCTGAGTGCAGGTGGACAGTCTGATGATGACGGTGTGGATGATGTTGAAGATGGATGTGCCTGTTGTTCATGGAGGGAGACATAAATGCTGCCTCATTCACAAAAATAGATCCGCGCTCATCCGGTCCACTTAGGTTATGGTGACCCGTGTCCTGAAAGACAGACATGTGCATCCCTCACATATTACTATAATATATATAATACAACTCATCTATAATCAATGCAATTATGACATACTCAAGCACCTCATTTAAATTATATAATGCCCAGACGTACGACTTCTAGCAAAGGTGTGTTCAGCAGTTTCAGATTTATGACACACAACTTTTCCACACCTTTAAAACCATGATACAGAACATATAGAAGTAGTAAACTTACATAATCGGTTTAATTCTAAAAAATTGTTTGGAAAACAATAAGAAATAATTACAAGAAATAATATGGTTAAATTTGGGGAACAAATAGCGAAATTTGATGCATCTAAAATGTAATTATAATTTTTGCTGTATGCTGAATTAAGTTTGAATTTCCAGCTTACCTCTATTAGCACAAACTGAATTATTTTTAATTACCTCGACCTGACATCACCTGGTCATTCAAAAGACTTTCCTTTTTTTTCCCCATAGCTTTATTTAGACTTTAGAAAAGTGACAGCAGAGCCTACGGCGTGATGCTGTTTTTCCATCAGACATCATATCCACCTCTTCACCCATTTTCCTGAGACTTCCTCATTTATTCAGTTGGTTGGTTACATATGTGAATTAAAGCCTAGACTGAATCACTGACCCAAGCTCAAAATCACTGTTCTGTGCTTATCAGCCCCTACAAACAATACCATATATAAAACTTGGGCCTGAGGCGGTTCATGTGTGTGGGAGCATCTTAAAGGCAGACACAGAAATATATTCCCCAAAAGGTCAATGCTTAGATATTGGATACACACTCACAAGCTATTTAAAGTTGTGGTATCACAAATGCCATTCTGACGGGGAATCCATGCAATAGCAATAAACAATAAGAGGCTTTGGAAAAGATTTCACCTCTCAGATTGTTGCTGTGTTTATAAAATATCTAAATGGAGAATGTTGCTACAACAAGACTCCAAACAGCACTGTAAATTAAAGCATCCTGATACAAATGGTTTTTCACATACAACATTGGTAAGACAACTTTGCTATTGGATTTCAAAAGACATCTCCATTTGAATGTATTTTTATTGTGATACTCCCCAATATAGTTGTATAGTTACTCCCCAATGCTGTGTTTTATATCTAGTGAAGACACTCCAGAACAGTTAGCCTTCAGATGGATGCTATTGACCTACACCTCACCCTTGCACTCATCCTCTTTTCGCTCATTCTAATCAAACTTCACACAAAAAAAAAAATGAAATATCACTTCCCTGACCTGCAGAATGAAGCACACCGAGTTGTTTTTAATTATCTTGACTTGGTAGGGGCTTTTCAATTACCATTAATCATTAGCTTGTTTATTAGCACACAGACAAGAGGCTAAAACTAAGACTGCCTCACATGGCCTTAGACTGATGAGCCATGAATTGCTCTCATTATCCCAGGTAATGAATCAGAGGCTTAGCTGTGTGTGAAAAACAGACGCTTGACCGCAACTGAATCCTCCCTGTGTACAAGAGTTTGAAGGAAAGAAATGTTATTTTCCTGATTTGACTCGGCTTGAAAAAAACAACAGCATTGGCTTTGGACCTTAGAAATTCCATTGTGTTTGGGTTTTCTGGCGTAGACTTATTTATTTGTCAAGGCACGGTTTGTAAGGAATGGTCACTAAATTTAATCCAATAATCCAAAACACTGTTCACCCCAAAGACAAAAAGAAAGAAAGAGAGAAACATGCACACTTAGAAACAATAAGAGCAACCTGAAGAGAGGTTTTTTTTTTTTTTTTTTGTAAGAAATAATTTACTTAATTCAGCAAAGATGTATTAAACTGATCAAACATGAAGGTCAAAAAAAGTAAAGTATAAATGCTCAAAGAATCCTAAAACATATACATATTAAGGTTTCCACAAAAATATTTAGCAGCACAACAGAATATTGGAATGATTTCTGAAAGGCCATGAGACACTAAAAGACACAAAAAAATCAGCTCTGTCATAATAAGAATACATTAATAAATTAGAAGAAATTTTAATTTTAATAATATTTCATGTTACTTTTTTTACTGTATTTTTTTTATTAAATAAATGTAGCCTATAACATTCAAATTTAATTTTGAATTTTAGCGTATAGTACTTTAATTTAGAAGAGAGACAAAAGAGTGAGAAAGACATAAATGGAGACAAGAATGCAAAACAGTTGAAATATGTAAGGAACAGAAAGAAAAAGAAGAACAAAATGAGACTGAAGGGGATTACAAGACAGAAAAAAAGCAAATGGGATCTAGAATAACAGAAAATATATATATCCTCCTGCCTTGAATTCATAACTGACAGTTTGGTTCCCATCTTCAAAGCCAGATGAGAGGGGATTTGGGAGAGCTTTCCTCTGACACTACTACCTGGGTGTTTTGGCAAAAGAGTAAAGGAGGGATGAGGAAAGAGCAGAGGAGCAAAGAAATATTTCAGTTTAGAAGACAGCTGCGTCTCCAGACTCACACTGTGCACAAAGGCTTTTATGACATATCCACAGCTCACAGCTAAAGCTTTTAGGAATATTTCAAACATACACAAACAGCTATGAAGAACACGCATACACGCGCATATGAATAAACAGGAAGAAACTACAAAGTCCCAAGAGCAAGACAAAAGCACCCTTAGTGCCACTAGTGGAGGGACCTCAGGAGGGAACAGCCTTAGATTCCACACATATTACTCTAAATAGACTAATGAAACGACTTTAATCAACCTCTCACTAATGTATATGACTCAAATGCATAAATATGTATTTTTAAATGGTAAAAGTCTAAGCAAGTTCAAATCATTTTACAAGAACATAGAAGGCTGACAGCCAAAAGTCTTCTCTGATGTATAAACTGACCAATCCAAAAATAAACATGCAAAATGAAAAAAATGTGGCAGAAAAGGGAAAAGGAGAATTAAAAAGAAGGACTGTCTCCTTACAGATAAATGAGCAATCTTAACTACCGTAATCAATTCATTAGAGGATGTTTGTAAAAACCATAGACTGCACATGATTTGATCCATTCAAGTAGCTGGCTGGTTTTTAAAACAGTATCACAATAAATTAATTTTTCTTTCAGTTTTAGTTCAAATAAACAAAATACTACTATTCAGCCAGGAAATAAAAAAATATTTTCAAAATCATATTCTTGTCCCACCCTGATTTATTACTGCCTACAAAACATTTGTCATTCCACCTTGCATTTCCACAGGTAAACACAAGTAAACCTCAAACCATCAGCTACATTTGCTCATAAGAGAAGTGCCAAAGCACAACGGATGTAAAGAAAGTAACATGATTTTATGATTATTAAGATACCTGTCATCTATGTATTAAGCAGTTTTCAACAAAAAAGAAACCTACAACGATCTTTCATTGTTATGATGCAAGATGAGCAGGTGTGAGCAATGATAAAGTCAGTATGAAACGGAAATTGAAAAAACATAAATTCTTCCCTACTGCAAGGTAGGCTTCTCGAACAAAGAAAAAAAATGTAGGGCGGGATTTGATTTTGTCTATAATTAATTGACTGGATTGTTCTTGCTTGCTAATCTACTTAAAGGTGCAGTAGTTGATTGTCTTCATAGACATTTTTTGTTATGCTGGTTAAAAGTCTCTTGTCCCGAGGGTTTTGATTGACTTTCCTACCTTCCTGTCAACATATGTATTTGCATACCTCTGCATCCCCGTTGGCACCGACAGGATACGTCATCAGCGCATTCACGTACATCAACAACCTGATCTTCTTTCCTGGTATTGTAGAACTTTTACAAACTGTACTTTAATGTTTTCTCATCAATGAATGACACATGATGTATTGCAATGATGTTATATCTGGGTCGTCTGGTCTGTCTGCGTATATGCATTCAGGGGCGTGGCATTGGACAACGATTTGCAGGAAGGATGCGACGTACACTTTCAGTGCTATCAGGCTAAAGTTAGCATTTCCCAATATGTCCTACTGCACCTTTAAATTTGACGTCACACACTGATGTTTCCAGATTAAAACACTCTTATGTGATCCCAAAAGCGAACAAAAAACAGTAGCAACATACATTTATGGTGTGTATCATGATCCTAACCTTTATCCTACAGAGCTAAATCTCATTTGACCAGGTGTCAGAGTAATATAAAATGGTAGCTTAAAGGAAAACGCCACTGCTTTTCCATATTTCACTATTTTCTTCCCTCAACTTAGATGAGTTGATACGTAGCTCTACCGTCTCAGTGCCTGCACTTAATCGCTGTAGCGCGCGGCACCACTATGTTAGCGTTTAGCTTAGCACCATTCATTCCTTAAGATCCAAACAGGGATGAATTTAGAAGCCACCAAACACTTCCATGTTTTCCCTATTTAAAGACGGTTACATGAGTATTTACATGAGTAAGTATGGTGACCCAAAATAAAATCCCCATGTAACTGTCTTTAAATAGGGAAAACATGCAAGTGCTCGGTGGCTTTTAAAGTGGTGGCTTCTACTTCATCCCTGTTAATGAATGGTGGCTTTGATTTCCACATCACATAGACCACCACTGAATCCCACACATTCCCATCCACTCACTAATCATCACCTGTGTCTGGAGTCCATCCAATGGTATGACCATAGCTGGCAGGTTCTGCTGGTAGCCCTGCTTCAAACTCTCCAGCAGCCTCCGCTGAGCATCCAGCTTCTCCTTCTCCTTTTCCACAGTCCTCTGGCCTTCTCGAAGTCTCTCCAGGCTTTGCTGGTACTCCTGCAGTTGCTCTTCGAGCTCCTGTCGCTCGCTCTGCAGCCTCCCCTCCTCTAGGTGGCACACCAGCTCCCTCTGCTCCAGTGATGCCTCCAGCTCAGACTGTTGAAGCTGGCGCACCTGGCACTCCCGTTCCCACTGCTGCCTCTCTCGTACCAGTGTGCCCCGTAGACGGGCCACATCCGCCAGCTCCTCTCGCCGACGCTCCGCCTCCCGCTGGCGCTCCTGCTCCTGCAGGGTCTGGTTGCTGCGAGTGATAGGCAGTGGGCGGGAGTGTGGGTGAGGGGAGGGGCTTGATAACAGGAGGAGGAGGAGCTTCTGGACTTCATAGCAACTGTCTTGGATGGTGACTGCTGCCTATTTACAAAAAGAAAGGGTGTTTAAAGAATTAGTTCCCTTACAGAAAAAATTACCATGTCTTCAAACATGTTCATGTTTTTATTTATCTATTTTCTTAACTTTTAAATGGTAGAGCACAGTATATAAACTATGTAGGGGTGTAAATATAAACGTATTTGTACTGAACCGTTGCTGTACGAGACTTTCGGTCCGGTACGCATTACAAACCGAATGATTAGTTGGACTAATCATATTACATTTGGAAAATAAAAAAGCTTAAAGTGCATGAAAAATAATGTTCTCAGTACCATTGCTTTCATGAGCACATGATCGCAAACTACAGCTCTTGGCTGGATAAAAGAAGCCAGTGTCACACTAGTAGCATAAACCGTGTATGTGTGCTCTGGGTGCACTGATCACTATAACATATTTCTGCTTTAATACAGCTCACGTGTTTTGGAGAACTTTCTGAGGATCAGTGGTGTGTTTATGTACATGTGCATCAGATGCTCCAAACAGTGTTCTGATAGAGGAACTATTCACTGATGGAATCGAGGCGCCTTCAGATCGCTGAGTTCAGAATGGTTTCATTCTTCATTTGTATTTTGGTGTGTTTAGTGATTCTGAATGGACCCGTACAGTAGTTTATATGGTTGAGCACCACTGCTTTAGGTAAATGCAGGCACAGTTCTACGGGGGTACTAAGAATTGAATATTTTTTTATTATTTTGTTTTTTAAATAAAAAATTAAATGAATGCAATATAAAAATACATCCCAACAAGCTATTTTCACTTGGTAGATTTCAGTGAGTTTCTCATTTGAAAAGTAGATCATCACACAAAACAAAGTGTGGGCATCCCTGGTTTAAAACATAAATATTTCCAACATTGTGATGAAAGCAATGAACTATTATGTAAAAATAGCCTCTTAGACTCAGTCTGGCTCAACTACACTCAGGTTCAGATTCATTCTCAGAGAAAGCTGACTGTGAAAACTGTATTCATATTATATATAAAACTAAGAAAATATGTCACTTATGTTCAAATTAATGCATCTTTTATAAAAGCCTGAAGTGAGTCATGTCTTGTGTTTATGTGTGCCTGACGTAAGGCCTGTCCACTATAATTATTCGTTCAGTTGGTATGTGGTTGTGTGACATGAGCTCACCTGTAGACTGTATAGCAGTTGAGTCAAGCTCTGCACACTCTGACTCACCTACATTAGGACAACAAACAAACTATGAGCAACAAAGTAAAGACCTTTAAATCAAAACTAGGAGTCTACTCCAACAAATGTCTCTTCATCCTGGAAAGAGAACAGAATAGCTGTGTGTATAGCAATATGTTCTGTTCTATTGCAAACAAACAACAGATATTTCATTTACATTTTTGTCAGACATCTGCTTCCTGGAGCAAATTTGAGAAAACTGCAAACACCATGTGTATTTCAGCAGGTTCCTAGGGATGATTAAACATTTCAGCATCTGTTGACTCGAACACCATTTGGTTCATTACAAAGTCGACAGGCAGCACAGGAAACAGAGGGCAGTGACCTGGGTTAAAGAAAACTTCCTTCCAGCCAAGTAGGTTTATAAATGAGCAAGGCAAAGTGTTCACTCAAGGATGCTTGAGTAATGTGGGGGGACAAATTAAGACACCAGTATTGATAACTTCCCACAAGGTGAGAGAATATGAGAAAAAAATGCCTGTTAATGGGTGTTATACCCCTACAGTCACCATATCTGGAGTTGCATAGTTTCCTGTGTTATTAAACTTTGTGTTGGATTGAATATTTGTTTTATATAAGAGAGAACTAATAATATTACGGCACTTTAGTGGCAGTCTTGACGTTCAAGTGAATTCAACACAAAACAAGTCTGCCCTCTTAAGGCAAGATTTATGTCTTATCTATATGGACATTAAGTTTACAGCACCACCTAGTGGACACACAACTATGTCTGTTACTGCTCATGTAGAACAGGATAAATTTAGCTAAAATCTGTTACTACACAGAATGCAAATATAACTTAATATTAGTGATAATCTAAATCTTAAAAACCCCAAATAAACGTTGAAAAGAAATAACATTTATTTAACATTTAACAAGAATCCTTTGTTTGGGAGCAATAAAATGTAAATACCTTTTAAATATTTATAATCTCATGACCTTGTGCTCACGTCAGCAGCACAAAAAACCTTATCAGCATGACATACTGTGCAGTGCACTGCAAGACGGCATCGACAGCAGAAAAGAGATCCAAGAAAAACGAAAGCCTAATTCTTCGCTTTTATATTTAATGAAACGGGACCCTTGAGGCAGTGAAATGGACTCCTCTTATTTTAAGCTCATTAATACTTAGTAACATAAAGAATGAGATGTGATAGTGGAAGAAGAATGTGAATTATTCATGCAGGGCGACTGTACCTCCAATGCTGAACACAGCCTTTTTGGTAAGGCTGCAATTTAAATCACTTATAATGGGAAATATTAAATATTTCCTACCCATATTAGTATATTTCTATTAGTAACCATGCTCTGGCATAATACTACCACAATTCATCTTCTAGTAGCAATCCTGTGTGCAAATAATAGATGTTTAAGTGCTGTTTACCTTTAGGTGTATATTGTAGTCAGCATCTGAGCTGTGATTAAAGGCCTGTGTTTCTAAGCCTTCCTCTCCTCTCCCCTCTTCCTCATTCCTCTGGACGGGGTCCATCAGTGGACTCTGGTTCTCAGGGGACAGAGGGGAGGAAGGAGAGCAAGGCTCGAGTTGGGTCTGCTCTTCTGGACAAGACGGGACAGCGGCAGTAGAAGCACAGTGAGAAGAGAGGGCTGCTTTCAGGTTCTCCGCTAATGGGGAGATAGAGACAGCAGGATTACTATGCATGCACTTATGTGTATTGCAGTGCAAAAAACGGAAGCTGGTTGCATTGTTAAAACGTACTGTAAAAGGTGCCTCTTGAAGTATGTTGGGTCTATAAATATGTGAGTGTGAATATATCCATACCTATCGTTCAAAAGTTTAAGTCAAAATGTTTAAAAGTCCCTTATGCTAACCAAGGCTGCATTTATTTGATCAAAAACACAGTAAAAACTAATAGTGAAATATTACTACAATTTAAAGTAAATGTTTTCTGGTTTAATATATTTTAAATGTAATTAAGCCTGTGATGGCAATACTGAATTTTTAGCACCTGTTACCCAAGTTTTCAGTGTCCATGGTCCTGAAGAAATTATTCCAATATGCTAATTTGGTGGGTAATAAACTTTTATTATTATACAACACAACAACTATTATTATCAGTGGACTCTCACCCTCTTTAAGAGCGGCACTGAGCAGTACTCCGGCCTGAGGGATGTCTTCAGTGCTGGGCCGTACCAGCAGTCTGGGCTCCGGTCCTGTCTCACGTCGTCCTGCCATGACTGACAGCTCAGCGTAGATGTGTAGCTTCTCCTCCAGATTGGCACAGATGAGGTTATCGTGGCCACACAAAGACTCTGTGAAAGGGGAGGATGGTTGCCATGTTCAAAAAAAAATATTATTCTCTAGCTGACACAAATCATTTAGAAAACACATTCACTGACCACTATTCGACTGCATATTCTAATGAAGTAATAAAAGCAACATACAAACCTTGTGTATTTCATTGAATTATTAGATATTTTAACAGTAATTGACAATACAGCCAGTGTAAGTCATGCTATAAGAGCTCTTCAAATATACTTCAGTAACGGCTAAGAAATGTATGCATTCTTGAGGTGTCATTAGCCAATCGCTATATCAATGTCATTTTCTTACATATCCACAGTAATGGCCTGCACCGCAGATGAAAGATGAATGGGGGTGTGCAAATGGATAGCTATTTATAGATATTATAAATTTCAGCTATTATAAACTGTTATCCATCGTCCCTATCTGGTAGGTTGTACCTTGTATTCCTGTGGATCTTTTGGACCTTTGCTTCTGTGACTCTCCTTTCCTCTTCTGACTCACTTGTAGTTTCATCCTCCTCTTCAGGGCAACTTGGCAAATAAAAAAAAAATGTAACTTAAAATTCGTACAATCACCCACACACACTAATTTGCTTCCCGCTCAGCTGCCCTTATAGATAAGAATCAAGAATGACATGCTCCGTTCCTTCTCTACACACCTCTCCACAGCCTCCCTGATGAGTCTCATCCAAGCATTGCGTTCATCTTTAGAAGCAGCGTGTACTTCATACATCTCAGGCCCAGCTGAAGACGCACTGATCAGAAACATGCCTCTCTCCTCATTGGCCACCTCACGCACGATCAGCTTCTGGAGAGAGATCACTGGAGGCTTCTGGTCCTGGGAAAGTAAGAGAATAACTATTTGAACAAAAACAAACTATCATTCACCCAACACTCACTACAAAAAAAATCTAAATGTAGGCTATTCCTAGCACACGAATGATTACACATTTTCTCAAAAGTCTGGTGTCATTAAGTTAAGTTATGCCTTTTAAATCTTTTGAATCCTGAAAAAAAAAAAGTTTTTTTGCAGCACAAATGGTTTCAGCATTGATAATACTAAGAAATGGTTCTTGAGTAAATAAGGATATTAAAAGGATTTCTGAAGGATCATGTGTCACTTAAGGCTGCAACGGCTGCTGAAAATTCATACATTACAATAGAGCACCATTATTTGATATATATGCTTTATGAAGATGAAAATGCATAGTAATCTCAAAAACCAACCACAGCAGCAAAGATGTATTTCTGATCTTTCTCCTGAAGGAACACCAACGAATCAGACAGCAAAAACGCCAGAACATCTGTGGATGACCAGAACAATCAAATAATGTAACCCGATCTTTCATCTACCGAGCCAGATAAGAATCACAAGAACAGATGGCTGTTCATACATCCTTTCTACTGACTACTGTGTAATATATTGTGACAGTTCATTTTCTCACCTTTCAGTCTTCCCGTGGCCGTCTTCCAGAGCAGCGGTCCCTGGTGCAGCAGAGCCCTGCCACTGGTGATGTCCTGCTTGCGGAAGGTGTAACCGCTCTTGAGTTTAGTCGAGCACTTGTTCTCCATGCGGCCCAGGACCTCACTCAGCTTCTGGTTCTGCTCGTACTGACTCACACGCTGGTCCACAGCGGATATCAGCTCTCGGATCAGGACTAGTGCACGAGACAGGTCAGCATGTTCTTCTGTGCCCTCTGAAACAAAGAGCCAGAGAAATGGAGTCTAAACAAATGTGTACACACAGTATACGTTTGAGCTTGGATGTGATTTTGTGTGCATGTACAGTAAGTACTGTGGGTGAGGAAAAATACCCTCTGTATAATGCAGTATTCTTTCCAGGAGGACGGGATACTTTGTAATCCGCTGCGTCACTAACAAAATGCATTCTGGGATTTCTCGCCTCTTTACCAACAAGTTGCTACTCTGTTGCTGTGGAACCAAAAAGATCAGATTAGCTAGAATTCAGTGCTGCCCAAAGCATCCATAATACATTAAAACGTGACTGATACAGTCATCGAGTGATTTGGCTCTCACTTTGATGAAGAGCTGAAATCTCTTATTCTGCTGCTGAAGCTCTTTGAAATAGCTGACCGCGTCTGTGTGACGACTGCAAAACTCGCCATACACCTGCTTCATCTTGTCTGCATTCTCCTGGGAGAACTACAATGAACACAGACACACACCTATGATGTACTGAACTCTATATATACATAATACTGATACCAATAACAAATGCTATCCAGACCTGTTTTGTGAACTGATTCACTGAAAAATATTTGACTCAAAAAATGAATTATTCGTGGAATGGGCATTGTAACTTTTTCTCATGAACCTTCCAAATGGATGAACTGCTTAGTCATGGTCATGATATAACATCCACTTAGATGGTAATACCTTGCAATTAGGTTTCACTTGTTAAAATGAGTCAACTACATTAGTTAATATAAACTAACAATAAAAGATTTGAAAGTATTTAATGTTAATTTCAGCACCTGAGCTAACATGAACTAAGAACAGTTATATTAACAAACATTAAAAAAGATGAACAAATATTATTGCAAATGTATTGCTCATAGCTAGTAAATGCAACTAAAATGAACAAATGCAAACTTATAAATTTAACTGCAACAATTTACAATAAGGTATAACTTATTATAAAGTGTTACAATTAAATTGATCAGGACACTGAATTTTCAATTGTGCACTCATAAAGACATATATACAACAACTATAACTGTGTACCTGTTGCAGAAAAATGTCACCCACACGGTGGATGAGGTAGTTCTTGCTGCTGTTGGGCTGAATGCTGCTTTGTCTCCGTTCCCTCATCGCTGACAGGAAGTCACGGTGGAGGAGAAGCAGCTCATCTAAGCAAGGGAAAATCCGACCAATAGTGTCCACATCCAGCCCGACTTCCTCCCGCATTCCCCGCCTGAAGACCTCCGCCATTATCATGAGCGTCTGTACGTGGTGGCGCTCAGTCTGCATGAACTCTGAGAAAGACCAAGAGAACAAAATACTATCAAATGATGTACAGAACTTAATCGAACAAAACTATTTTGAGTGAGTTCTAGCTGACCGTAAATGACATCCTGTCTCTTGATGATGCGTTTTTCTTGCATCTTACAGAACTGGGGCTCCACCGCTAAGCTCCATGACTCCACCTCCAAATCAGCAGCATTCATTACCAGCTCATTCTGTATGGGGGAATCTACAGAGTCTATGGAAATGTGGAACAGACAAAATTGTTAATTGTTGTGTTTTATGTATGTGCAGTTGGAGTTATTTCACTGGCGATTTCCTTCATTAAAAATCCACCTGTTTGACCTTCAATAAGCGAGGAATCAGTGGATGTTGAGGACTCCATGGTTTGGAGGAGCTCCTCTGATTGGATGTGGTTCCGCCACAGGGGGGTGTCACTATCTGCCTCTGGGCTACCACTAAGCCTGACAGGAAAAAATGTCATAAATGTTGATTAGAACACTAAGGAACCATAATCACTCAACAAATACAAACTCCGGGCACCCACTGATTATCCAAACAGTTAAAGTCAAGTAGAAGCAATTATTCACCATTTACAGAGGAAATAAAAATCATAAAATATAGTTAGCTTCAATTCATTTGTGGTGTGTTAAGACTACATAAACATCCATATTATGTCTGAAACTGTCAAACTGAAAATAAATAAGCAGCAGTTAATTTTGGACCAAATGCACCTTTCAACTGATATTATTTTAAATATGTAATATCACAACAGTATAAAAAAAAAAACAAAAAAAAAAAATTAATTTGCACAGTTGATTTGTGGTATATATTTGAGATTGTACAGATCATTTATTGGGCATTACCATATAGGGTTCATTTATCTAGATACTTTTTATTGAATAATACAACACAGTAAGAGTTTCGGACCTTTCTGTGACTGCTGGCACACTTCTAGACAGAGGGCAAGGAAGGGGAGCAGAGTCTCGTGATGTCATCACAGGAAGAGAGGCAGAGGTGGGGATCAGAGAGGACGAGGAGGAACTTTCACGCACTATAAAATCTAAAGGTGACAGACAAAAAGGTGAGAGCAAAACCAAGGCAAAAGTGTAACTGCATAAAAAAAATCAATATGATAGCGGGAGTTATACCGATTTTCCTTCACATGTTTTATAAAGCTGGTAAAACTCACTCTGAGGAAGGGAGGCTGTCCTGCTTTTTACTGTCATAACAGAAGATTTATCTTGAGGTTTCTGTAAAAAAAAAAAAAAAAGTAAGTATTATTAAATTAATTTTTTTAACTTAACATTACTTCCACGTTTGTTACACTGATTACCAGTGTTCTGTTTTGTAACAATCAGACTCATCACAGAGCCTACTTTGTGTTTAAATATTAATCTTAGGCAATCTATCAGACTTAGATATTGAGAAAAAAACAGAAGTGTTAACGCAAGCACAGTCCACCTTCAGGCATGGCGTAGATGAGTCCTTACAGCCCTTATGGACACTCACTGCACAGTCTAGGAGTCAAGAGAAACAAACAAATCCAAAGAAACAACATAAATATATAATACAGAAAAACACCTATTACACTACACCTGACAAACTTCCAAGAACTAATTTTCAAAAATAGACAAAAATGAAATGACTCATTATATACCTCCTTCTTACAAGAAACAGTACATCTTTTAAAGTTACAACTATGACAGTTTTATTATTTAAAATATCGGTTTCATTAAAACCATTTCATTTCATTAAACGAACTCACGTGTGCAGTGGAGGACCTCTTTCCCAAGGGCTGGCTTGCCGCAGATCTCACAAAGTGTCGACCCCAGGACAGATCCCGCTGTGAACTGGTGTCCATTGACCTGCTTGTCTTTGGTCTCTCTCTCTTTTCCTTTCCCCTTAAAGAACCGAGGGAAAGCCATTAGATCTCTCACAGTCCACATCACCACCTGCCATGACTGCACATTACACTCAACATTTTGATCACTACATGTTTTCTGCTTGTTAAGTTAGTCTGACATGCTTGTGTGACAAAAAAAAGCCACGGGAGAGTTTGCTGCTGGTAAAACAGTTACAGTCAAATGAAGGTTTAATGATTAAAAGAGACACCTCTGGTTGTTTTTGGGACTAACAATCAGTCTTTACCCCAATCTCTCTTTCATTCACCTTGAATGGCTATTAAACAATATTTTGTGCAAAACCCGGGAAATAGTTCAGTTCAGTTTTTGAAGAAAAAAAGAATTGTATAAAATAATATGTATTGTATAACAGAAATTTTAAGACTATAAACCAATGTTTGATATTTTAACATATTGCTTTTATGTAATATTATAATGCATTTTTCCCCCCCAAGTAACATTTCTTCATATCATCAATGCATTTTAATATTTATGTAAAAACTGCAACACTTATTTCAGTATTCTTTAATGAATGTGCTTAAAAAATGTTTGAAAATAACAGCATTTATTTGATAGAGAAATCTTTTGTAGCATCATAAATAGCTTTACGGTCATCCTTGCTTACCTCCCTCACTCCTAAAGTTTTAAAAGCAGTGTATAAATATAATTACAGTATACATAACACGTATGTTTACCTTGTTCTTGTTGCGAGTGCTATACATCCGGCTCTTTATAAAGCTGAATGTGCGGCTGACTTTGTATTTTTCTGACTCGGTTTTGGAAGGGATGATATATTTGTCCCATTCCTCTTCCTCGATCCTGAAACACAAAAGCCCGCTTATATTAATCACCTGTGCATTATAAACACAAACGCATGCCTATCCAGTGAGTGTTTAATGACAATACAACTTTTATTTTCAGACCGTGATGCAGTGAAGCGGTTTCATTAATGCATTTGTTTCAGGCTAAGTCATGCATTCTTTTCCTGGCAACAGGAAAATTAATAATTAGTCATCAGCATCAGCCTCCGTGCCATAACTAGGACATACCACCTGAGCAGTGCGGACATTCTCTGCATTTCAAACATTCTTGATTAGAAATCTTTGCTTGGTGGGAGGTGAGTTGTGAGACAAGGACCACAGTTAGGTACACAAACAGTGTTATTACATATTTTAGTGTCAACACCGTGAAGTGAAAGCATCATTTAGAGTTATTTCACAAAGGTTAAGAAGCATTAGATTTGATTTCATGCCCGTGGGTGACAGTGCATTCTGGTTAGGTTATTAAGACGATCATGCCAAGGGTGTTGCTGGTGTTTTGGGGCTACTCTGTATTGACATACTCTTTGAGGAATTCGGACAGCGTGAGGTGTTGGAGGGAGCTGGCCAGCTCTGCGCTGGTCTCATCGTCGGCTGACTGAGCACGTCTACGAAACCTTAACTCCCTACAGAGGTACAGTACAGCACTCTGAGTGTTCATACACACAACATACATTTACATTGTAAAGTATCCACACTCCACACACACACAGACTGTCTCTGGAGGGCGCTATTGTGCTTTGCTGTAAAAAAAAACATTAAGAAAAAAACAATGCAGGGAAATAAGTTGAAAGATATGGATGACGATGATATGAGCTGCAATATGACATACTGTATGGCAGTCACCAACTACTGCATTCATATCTATGTGTCCATTTACATAAATATTTTTGCTCATTAAACAGAAACAACACTATCAAATAGCATTCACTTTGGAACGGTTAACACCTGAAAAAGTTGCCACGTGCTTCAAAAATCAACAGAAAGCATCTTGTCACCTGGCATCCATGTAGAATTGTACTCAACATTTTTATTCTCTGGTTAATATCTAACACTGGGATCAGAGGAGATGAGAGGTTGTTAGAGGACTGGATTACCTTTTCTCTTGAGGCTGCTCTGATGTGCTGCAGGCACGATGTTCTGTGGAAAAGAGAACTGTATAATTTAGACTGCTTCTGTCAAGACCACTTTTTTTATTGGCTTTTGAAACACTGAAAGAAACGAATTTGAGAATTTACAATAGGTTTCCTTATAGACATAATAAACATTCATCTACAGACTGATGACACCATCCTTCCTTTCCAGCAACATCTTATCAAATAATGATGAAACCCCTTGAGGTCGAAGGCAGACGCACTGCAATTAGGCTTCCACAACCAGCAAGCAAAGCCATGGAGATTTGCAACTTCACTCATACTGTACACACACCAGACCTGTGATGTTATCGTTAACAAAAACACATTTTTTTTAGATCATTTAAACAAATCTGACATAAAATAAAATATAAATATTAGATGAAAATGTAAACTTAAAAAGCCTGAGCAAAAGTACCAAAATTACTGAAATGTAAAAAAAAAAATTATAGGTGCACATAGCAAAAAAAACAAAAAAGCAAAGATATAAAGTATAAAAACAAAAGGAAAATTAAAAATATTGAGATTTTATATAAATAATAATAAAATAACACTGACACACTATACAAACACAAAACCCATCCATTTTTATAATTCACCTTCTCCCACATTAAACACAGAGTGCTTTCAGCAGCAGAAGTATTGCGCTATGTTGTTAGCAGCGTGCGGCATAAGAGGCGGGTGAGCGGGTGAGCAGGCGAGCAGGCGTGGCCGTACTTACTAACAGGGTTGAGCAGAGACAGAGATTTAGACAGAGACAGTGCCTGTAGTAGAGACCTGCTGCCACTGCTGCTGGAGAGGGCGCCATCTACAGGACACAGCGGACATGACACTCACTACAGCCCGCCACTACTCTACACATACAGACTGTGCTGGTTTTGAATGGAAGGATTTTTATAAATTATGAAATGTTATAGCAGAAAGAACCAAAAAAAACTAAAAAAAAAAAAAAAAACTAGGTGATTTGATGATTGGTTCCTCTATTAATGATGTCTGGATCATCGGTCTCAAAACCAAACATTCAAACATGCCTGCCCCTGCTAGAAAATTCAACTCAAGCGTGCAGCTGTGTTTTGGAACATGGTAGGTGGTTAACTGGTCATAGCTGGTCATTCTAAGTTCATCGTCGGGTGGACTACCAGCGGACCATATGAAGCTTGTCAGACGATGTAGGAGATGGATTGCTGATCCATGACAGCTAAACAAGCTTCAGAACAGTTTAGTCCCACAACCATGTACCAAAAAACACAATTACAATCTTAAATTGGTGTTTCCAGCAGGGATGATGCCCAAAAAAAGCAATCTATATTAGCTAACTACTTGGTTTTGGGGATATTTGTTAGTAGTGTGTCTGTTCACTACATTTTTGTTAGTAATCAAGTGCAAAATCCAACCCATGATCAAGTGTAGAGGTTATTATGTACAGCTATTATGTGGGTGTCCATAAATTACTTTTCAGACATTAGAACTAGAAAGGAATATCTTCAGAATTTTCCTATAAACATTAATAATCTACTAAACAGCTTTGGAATAATAGAATAGAACATGCTTGATTATGCTGCCGAATGGCATTCAGCATCGTTAACTGCCACAGACACTGGCAATTATTGGGAGATACTCTGACTCACTGGATGTTAATGAATGCAGATCATCCGAGGGGAATTACAAACAGGCTAAAATTTGTAGTTACAGCCTTTATAAAAAGATAAAACAACTGATAAAAAGGAGATCATGAGCGAAATACTGTCAATTTTAGCTTAATATCCATCACACAGTAAGAAAGTAGGCTTGTTTCACACTGTATATGTAAGCAGTGCACAATCAAGGCACAATCGTGACTATAACAGCACTGTGTTCTGCTTTTCCATTGACAATATAAAAAATCATTATTGGGAGTGTTTGTAATTGGGAGTGTATGTGAACTTAATCATCATTAAATATAATATTTACTTGATTTACATCCAAATGGAAATTAATCTACACAGAACAGGACACAAACAACACAAAAAAAACACAAATGATCTAGGTTCTGATTTACTGCACAATACACTGTGAATGCTTTAACCAGTAAAATTAAATAAAATAAAATTTATGCATTTAGCAGACGCTTTTATCCAAAGCAACTTACAGGCTTACAGATTCAGGCTATCAATTAAAAAAAAAAAAAAATTTAGTAGGCGCTAACATAAATATCCACTTACATTCACACATGCTTACATTCACAGTGTCAAACAGGTCATATATAAATAAATGTTCTGATCTTGCTACAAAAAACTAAATAAAAAGAAAATATTCAGTTTTCAGTGAGGATAAAATCCTTTTATCCCTTAAAAGCTCATCATGCTTAAAACAGACTAGACAGGAAATATAAGAGATGTTATGACTATGCTCAGTCACTCTCAGCCTTAAGAAAAAGACAAACAAAGAAAAAACAGATGTTTTCAGAAACTTAATACTTTTTGTTTAGGCCCTGTGATTATCTAGTTTTATTATTACCTGTATGTAAAAATAGAATAATGTACCCAATCAACTTGATTGCTTTTTTTTCACATTTGACTCTACTTCCTGTCATCTGTCCCTGTAACACTAAACACTAACCTTGGCAAAAGCACACATCATTTGGGACATAATGCAAGTAAAGTGAGAGGTGGATGGAGAAAGGTAAGAGGTTCTGACCCTGGTTGAGGTCAGTAGGTGGAGGGTGGGCATCCCTACTGAATCGTGGAGGCAGCAGGCTGATTTTGGGCGAGGTGTAGGAATATGAACGAAGACGGATGCCCTGCTCAATATCCTGAAAAAAGAAACAATGGACATTTTCATTCAGCTTCCATCTCACAGTGCTCAAAAATGTAGTAATAATGATCATGTGTAGTATCTGTAGTCAGATATCTGTATTTGTGCAGTTTGCTTCACTGTTGAGAAAAGGGAATATAAGTGCGATACCTTTGCAGGGGTGGGGTTACAGGCAGAGGAGGCGGAGTGAGAACGTGTGCAGGTAAGATCAGGGGCGGGCTTAAACATAATCCGTTCATCTGGGCTGTTTTTGAGCTCCGGCTGTAGCTGGGGGAGGGGCTTCTTCATTAAAATGTCATCATCATCGTCCTCCTCGCTGTCCATTTCCAAGGCCACCAGACTCGGGCTTAGAGAGAGGATTGGACTTCTAAGAATTCTCAACAACCACTGTGAGTAAGACGAGCTGCACTTGTGCTTTGTAAATAATTCATACATTTTGTGTGTGCCACCAACTATGCTGAAATCCCACAAAAAGGCAAATGTTTCTAAATCATGGAAACATTTTTCAAATTGATTCTGGGTTTATGCATAACAACTGCATTCCTGCTTTACAAGGCAAATGCATTCAGCAAAACAGGGCCAGGTAACTTGTCAGTTTGCCCTGGGTTTGTTTTTTGTTTGCTTGTCTGATTTCACAGTTCTTCTACTGCAGAAGTCTTTGCTTCAGAAAGAAAGTGGTGCCCAATAGAGTAAAAATGTGTTATTGTACCCAAGTAAACGAAATGTCCTTAAAATGTTTTCCAAACAATGAAATTCATCAGACTGTTGGGTCCATGCTCTCGGCAGCCAAGAATTCATTGCGCAAAAACACATGTGGTCAACACAAAAGAAACCATTTTTATACAACATGTCAGTAAACTTGCAACTAATGTATGAATTATTTGTTCATGTCATGCAACCCATCCATGTTGGCATGTGCCTGATGTGGCTACTTCAAGTATAAACCGAGGACGTAAACTAATATTCAATAGTTTGGGGTTGGTAATTTTTTTTATATTTTCATAAATTGAGCCCTTTTTTTTTTTTTTGCAAGAATGCATTAAACTTTTTTTACTGTTTTCAATATTGCTAATAATAACTAAATGTTTCTTGAACACCAAATCAGCACATTAAAATGATTTCTGAAGGATCATGTGACATTGAACACTGGAGTGATGTCTGCTAAAATTAAGCAAATTAAATGTATTTTGAAGAGAAGTGTTTTTTTCTGTATTTATGATCAAATACATGCATCCTTGGTAAGCATAATATACTTACCGACCCCAAACTTTTGCATGGCATATAAAATGTAAAGTGTCAAAATGACTGTCAGAACAAAACATCGATGTTAGCATGCTTACCTTAGGTCACATGACTCTGTAGGTGAGCTTGAGCTGTTATATGTCAATTCAGCAGGTCGTGTGGCACGCATGAGTCTTTCCAGCATCAGTCCCGCAGGGGAGGTGGGAGAGAAAGAATGAGAAGCATGTTGCCGTCCTCTCTGCCCTTCATCATCTTTAACAGCCGTAGGGATATCTACAGTCCCTGGTGACAAGACCCCCGTATCTGACATTCGCCACACACCACTATCTGTCCCAGAGCTGTCCTCTGTGACACCTGAAACAGCGTACTTCATATTGAGGTCACTGTCCTACATCAGAAGAGAACACAAAGAAAAAATTGTACATGTGCAATATGTGTACATGCTATACAAATATATAAGTAGAAGAAGTATTAAGCAACAAGAAGGAACAGGGTTAGTTCACACAATTTTTTTTTATTTTTTTAGATCCAAAACATTAGTGGTCCCCACTGACTTTCATTGCACATTTAAAAAAATATCTTCTTCTGTCTGAAATGGATGAAATAAAATCATACAGGTTTGGAAGTAAATGATGATGATGATTTTCATTTTTGAGTGAACTATCCCTTTAACACAGTCAGACTCAATTAAAACGGTTCTTTTGCCATAGGGTTCTAAGAATTTACACACAAGGCCTGATGTCTCATAAAAGCATAGCAGCATGTCTTTAATAATGTCAAACTAAAGTCTTTTGTGGCAGCAGAAGGGCTGTGGTTTGAGATCCAGGCCACAACGTTTCAAAATCAAATAAAGACTTTCCCTAAGACTTTCACAGAGATCAATCACAGGATAAAGGCAGTAAATGAAGGGAGGAGAAGGGATTTGGATGAAAGAGGTTTCAGCTGAGTGTCTGCAGATCTGGCATACTGAGTGAGCTGATTTGTAGGAGCAGCGATATGTGTGGCGTCTGACCTTAGCGGAGCCTCTGAGCATGGCTGTGAGTCTGACGGCAGCAGCGTCTGAGGAATGAAGGTGAAATGGAGTGCAGGAGCCAGGAGAGGAACACAGCTTCTCTGTCAAAACAAAACACGCTGTCAGATTGATGTGTGTGCCAATACAACTGGATGGAAATGCAGTGTCAGTGATATTTAAAAGTTAGCTAATCAAAACAATAATGTAAATATCAGCTGCCATTTTACAGCCTGCTGCCTTTGTTCCGTTAGGAAACTTTTGTGTGCATGTGTGTGCTCAAGTATTTTGATAATCTCTGAATGCCAAGATGGCAGAAGAAACCAGTAAAACAGAAAATGGTCTCTTTATGGCCAGTACATTTCCTGTTTCATTTTCAGGAAGGCTTTTGCACAGTTAACTCTATATACAGACACTGCATTTTTTTTTATATATAAATAAATAAATACATTTATTATTTTTATTTATTTGTCATTTAACAGAGACACCAGACAGTCAAAAACCACCCTAGAATTAGGTACAAAGCTAAATTACATCTGCTGTCCATATTCAGCAAGGACACATCACATTTATCAAAAGTGAGTATAAAGAAATATGTAACATTATAGATTTATATTTCAAAAAAAGGCTGTTAACTTACTTACTAGAAATGCTTAATGAGAACCAAATCAGTATATTAGAATGATTTCTGAAGTATAATGTGACATTGAAGACTTAAATAAAGATGATAATAAATATGAATAAGAAATAATAATTAGAAATGAGAAATTTTAAAAAAGTAAGCAATTATCTAAGCGAATCTGCTACTAACTTAAATAACAGAGAACTCCATTAATAAATCCTAAACTATGAAAAAGAAACCATTGAAAAATAAATTATCTTCTGGGCACACACAAACAAAATTAGTGGTCCCAATGCAGTTAAAGTGCTGCAGTGTGTAAAGAAAACAGGCTAAATGTCTGTTTCTTCTTTCTCACACACACACACACTTATAACAACATTTACAGCTCTGGTGTACAAACACAGACTTACACCTATCCGTTCACATGACAAAAACCTCCACCGACACGGTCAAATAAACACAAAAACACCAACATTACATTTTCAATGGAAAGATCTGTATATTTTGGCATATAATCAGTTGTGTGTGTGTCTTGGTAAAAATTTATTCCGATAACTTGCCGGGGAACCCCTTAATAAAGGATGCATGTGAAGGCCTTCCAACAGTAACGGAAAAACCAGATACTGACGTCAACTTCACAAACACACACACACACACACACAGACTTTATTCATTCAGATACTTGGTGAATCACACGTCTGAAGGAAACCTAAACGCAGGACTCACGTGTGCTGAATTCCCATCAACTCAAAAGCAGATCTAAAACATCTGTAATAAGATCACAATAACTGGATAATGCGGTTCTCTTTCAAATGATTAATGATGACTCACTTAATTTGGCAGCTTTCTTTTATCCTTCCTTTGACTACAGCATTTTCGGTCAGGATGACCATACACATTTCTGAGGTGATATTTGAAAAACCACCAGCAGCAGAACAACCACTGTAATGTCCTATCAAAAACATCTCACTGCAAGCCTGGCTTGAAAGTCCCATTGTACAGAACCAAAACCAGCTATTTGAGCTCTGACTCATTGCTGAATTAAGCCTGTAAATCTGCCCTGCACCACAGACCAGAAACAGTGGACAAAAACACACAAACTGAAGTCGTGTGAGACAATCAAAGACTCCTAGGATGTGTATGTGTGATTTCTTCATGCGTTGTACTTGAGTGCCTTTGTTGCATGCATCATTCGTGCAGACCATCTCTAGTTACCTGCTTTTGATGTCCGTCTCCGAATTCTCATCTTTGGGAAGGATGGCCACGAGTAGTTAAACGGAGAGTCTGAGTCAGAGTCCATGTTTTTAATTTTCCTCAACTGCTCCGTTTTGAGAAACACATAACAGTAAAATCGCCAAGGAGTTAGTCAGGAGTTTGAGAACACCTTTCTAAAAAATGCAGATTCCTCAGATAAGCATTGAGGAGAGGAGTCTGCGAGTGCTTGCGAGTATATCGGAGAAGGTGGGCTCAGTCTCGACTCTCTATACTCCCACTTCTTTCTTGCAGGCAGAGTCAGAACTCAAACTGGACCTGGGAGAGAGCACGACTGTGGGATTTTCAAATGAAGGTGTCTGTAGGAATCTGAAAGGTCAGCCAAGGTTTAGGAATCATTAACCATACACGCTAATAAAAACCCCACAAGGTCCCGGGATGCGAAAGGACACACACTACCTCTTACTCTTTATAAACAAATAATACAACTAACTGCAATTTCACTGTGGAACAAATTACAATAATTAAGCTTTCATAAATTCATGATGCAAAGCAATCAAATTTTTAATGCAACTTCTCAAAGGCGGGAATGAGTCATGTATCGCCTCAAAAACTGTAAAAGGGTGGGCCAAACTGATTTGCAACCCACATTCATTAATTTTAATAACAATCCCAAACCAATTCCAGAGTGGTGGCCCACAACATAATCTAGAACATGATCTACAATTTTATAAACAGCTGTATAAATCAAAGACTAAATTCTGGGTGAGTGTCAGAATTTTCCATCTGACATTTTGCTAGGAAATCTATCCTGCAGTATGAATTTATCTCTATTTAAAATATGACATTACTGAAAAAATAGTCAAAACTAGTCATGCTGAGCTGATAGCTAATAATTAATAAATTAAATATATCAGTAATATTACTGTAATTGTATATAGTAAAATAGAAATTTATATGAACATAACATTGAAATTAAATCCAACTATATATAAAAAGTACCCTACTTAAAATCAACAGCACAAACCAAATCTGACAGAGACTCAATTCACAAAATCAAAGCCGCTAAAATGCAAAGACACACATTACATCTAAAAAGCCAAGTCACAACCAGCCAGGAACTTTTCAAAAGCAGCGTTACAGCCAGGTGTGTGTGTCTGTGTGTGTGTGTGTGTGTGTCTGAGACGAGATGGATTACTCTCTGCATGTGGTGGACATTCAGTCTCTGCTAGAGAACCACTCAGTGTGTGTATGGATCTATCCTTCAGCGGGAACATGTGCTCCAGTAATCCAAACTGCAGACTCATTCAGTTCACCAAAGGTCTCAAAAACCAACAAAAGTCTTTTATTTTACAGGTTAGGATTTTTTTAAATGGTACCATGCAGCAACTCAATAATTATATAATTCTGGGTGCAGCTTCTTCGAAAATCCTCCTTATGAAAACAGATCCCCTGATAGGTGAAGGTGAGCACACAAAAATGTCGGATTTAGTTCCTTTTTTCTTAGATCCTTTTGTATGTGCTCTTATTCCTTTATTTCTCTGACAGCAGAATTGTCCATTCAGTTTAAATAGAGACCTCCAAAAGGTTTGCTTCCAGTCGGCCTGCTCTTTTCTGTGGACTGTAACGGTTTCAGTCTCTCATGAAATCTGGGCTCCAACCCCAGCTCTCTCCTCCCTCCAGAGTTGTTAGTGGCTAACCGTCTGTGTGTGAGAGTCTGAGTTTGTGTTTTAAAATGAGAAATAAGGGAATGATAGTTCAGTATAGCTCAAATGAAGAGAATGGGTTGCATACTGTATGCGAGTATGAATGAATAAATAGTCATATATATCAATAAAAATATGCTTTTATAATCATTATCATGTGTAAGTACTACTGCTTTCCAAAAGTTATGGGCAAAAAAACAAGGTTTAACCAAACTAAATTCAAATCTGTCCAAAGACCTCAATAATATACGAAACATAGAGCTGTTTGGGAATTATTTACTTCATGAACAAGGTAACTGGGTAATCGGTGAAAGCATCTGTATTAAGATGAGGAACACGTTCTGTAGGATGGGCTCAATTTTAAAGCATCATCTTAAATGTCAGCTTTTGTGCAAGTTCAAAAATCTAAGCTTGTTAACATTCCTGCCTCCACTTTACAGTTGAAACTGTGAATGTCTGTGTGGGTGGTTGGGTTAAAGGGGCCAAAGCCATTGCAAAAGAAAAGAGTTCCACCTTGAGGATTCCTTTGCTGAGCAACAATTCTCCCGTCCAAAAGTAAAAAAAAAATACAAAAAAAAAATTATATATTATATATATATATATATATTGTAGTTTTTGAACCAAGGACAGCAGATCTTTAAGATCAATAGCAGTGCCTACAATACAGAAGACGCTTTTTCCCCTTGAGCAAAAACATGAAACTATTCAATGAAAACTGAACAGAAGGTCTGCACAATTTCATTTAGATGGTAATGTTCAGTTGCCAGTGCCTCCTACTTTGTAATTGTCCTTGTAATACACAGAGTATGTTTAAAAACACAAGATGTCTGTTTTGAATGAACACGATTTTGCTCTAACCAAAAAAGAGTCCTTTTAAATTAAAGTGAAAAACGGATGCAACTGCACTGAAGTAAATTGAGTTAACATCAGCCCAATAAGAAAATTCATGGCTTTTGCATATTCAATAAGCCCCTCTCATGCATGCAACACAAAGCAACAGCAGTCAACATCAGATTTCCTTGTTGATGTTTAAATATAAGAACTTCATAGGCAGAGGTGGGTAGTAACAAAGTACATTTAATCCATTTACTTGAGTAAATGTATTCAAGTAAAGAGTAAATATAAAAGTGGGTACTTTAACTTTGCTACACTGATTCTGTTCAAGGCCTTTGATCAAACATGTTGGCAAAATGGTCTGAATTGGTTCATGGATCTGTTTGAATGATTTGTTCATCTACACTTAATTGAAACCAAACCTGCAAATGCTACTGTTTGTCTGCATTGAAGATCTTCATTAGTTGAACACCTGCGATTAACTATTCCACAGCTATCCATTCAATTTCATTTCATAGAAGTTATACCTTTGTAGTTGTGGTTACTAGATCTATTACGACTGTTATGATTAAAGTGCAATGTGAAATGAATGAAAAGTGTTGATTGTAGCATTACATTTACTTGCTTTAACTGTACATTTGCTTTAATACGTTGCATCAAATTTATTTTTTAAGCAGCGTTGAGCAATTTTGATCCGTCAATACGAAGAACTGTTATGTGCACATACAGTACAGACCAAAAGTTTGGACACACCTTCTCATTCAAAGAGTTTTCTTTATTTTCATGACTATGAAAATTGTAGAGTCACACTGAAGGCATCAAGGGCTATTTGACCAAGAAGGAGAAAGAGTGATGGGGTGCTGCGCCAGATGACCTGGCCTCCACAGTCACCGGACCTGAACCCAATCCAGATGGTTTAGGGGTGAGCTGGACCGCAGACAGAAGGCAAAAGGGCCAACAAGTGCTAAGCATCTCTCAGGGAACTCCTTCAAGACTGTTGGAAGACCATTTCAGGTGACTAGCTCTTGAAGCTCATCAAGAGAATGCCAAGAGTGAGCAAAGCAGTAATCAAAGCAAAAGGTGGCTACTTTGAAGAACCTTGAATATGACATATTTTCAGTTGTTTCACACTTTTTTGTTATGTATATAATTCCATATATAATTCCACATGTGTTAATTCATAGTTTTGATGCCTTCAGTGTGAATCTACAATTTTCATAGCCATGAAAATAAAGAAAACTCTTTGAATGAGAAGGTGTGTCCAAACTGTTGGTCTGTACTGTACTCATTGACTAGTTCTGAATCTCTATTCACAAATGCTCTTATCAGCATAAACAATAAATTAAAGAACAGACGCAAAAGACTGATTTTGCAGTGTAAACAGCTTCAGTTATTATAAACAGAGTTTTAGTGAAAAGTGCATAATTCACATTTGACCAGATTTTTTTTTTTTTTTTTTTTTTTACTTTTTTTGAGAGAAGGCTGCATTTGTTTTGTTAAAAAAATACAGGAAAAACAGCAATATAGTGACATTTTATTAAAATGTATAATAACTGATATTTATTTTAATATATTTTAAAATGTAATTTATTCCAGTGATGGCAAAACTAAATTTTCAGTCTTCAGGGTCACATGAACCTTCAGAAATCATTCTAATCTGCCGTTTTGCTGTTCAACATTATTATCAGTGTTTAAAACAGTTGTGTTGAATAATATTTTTGTGGAAAATAGAACTATTCTTGGATGCACGCATGGCATGTATACCTGAGTTAAATGTGTTTAGATCTTCGTCCTCTTCATCCAGACAGAGAACAAGCTGTTCTTCAAAGACCTGACAAACAAGACGAGAAAAACACACTCATACACCACAATTCAGCCCTTTTCAAGAAGGAAACAGACCGAAATAAGAACACGGGCATAAACATCTGTCCATTAGCAAACAGAAAAACACACATATGGCAGGTCTGAAGAAGACTAAGTGATCCATTATCGTGTTTCTGATTCCAGGAATTGACCGAGACACACTCACACACAAAAATAACTCCACTCACACTATCCACCAGGGCTTCATCCTCGATTCTCAGCTGGCTGTTCAAATCTGAGGAGCAGAAAAAAACAAATACAACACAAAAACAGATTTCCACTTGTACACAGTTGCCAACTTGAGCACAAACAAGCCTTTCTGCTGGAAAACCAAGACACCTATCAAAAGGGTAAGCAGTGACAGGAAGTTTCTTCACATTAAGTTCACAGGGTCACAGAGACTAAACCCTGAGTTCCTGCTGTCAACACGACAAGCTGGCAATCTCTCTGTGTCTCTTTACAGCATTTACATCACGCCGTTCCTTCTTGATCTGTCAAACTATAGGCTGATTTTTTCTCTCATTTTGCCCTCTCTTACCCCTCCCAAACATTTAGTGTCTCTGTCTCTCGACCCACCCAGGAGGAATGTGTCTCCTCATACTGGACATGTTTGGGAAACCAGCCGGAGGTCCCTCACAAAGCCTGCTCTGTGTATGTGTGTGTATTAGTGTATGTGTACTCCTCATCCCACATTCTACCACAATGTCCTCCTGACTGAGCCAAATTCACCCAATGTACTCTAACAACCCTGCCAGACCTAACTCACAGTGACAGACAGAGAGAGAGAGAGAGAGAGAGAGAGAGTCGGGTGTGGGGAGAGCTGGGGTCAAGAAGAGGGAAAGGAACAAAAGACAAACAGAAAAAGAGAAAGTGGAATAACAGAAGGAGGATTGAGGTTAAGTGAGAGCCAGAAGAGAAGAAAATTTATCACATCAGCAGGATGAAACGTGATAAGACCTTGGCGAGAGCAAAATATAGAAACTAGTCATAAAATAAACCCAAGACAGGAGGACTAAAATAAAGTGAATAATAATAATAATAATATGGACAATATGGCCAGAAATGATCTTGTGGAGTTTGAATTCCCACCACACGGCTTAAATCTACTTTCCAGAAAGCCACAAATATAAATATCAGGTGTAATCCCAGACTGCTGCTGAATTTTTTTTAATAGTTCAGATTAAGTTTATTATTGCTAACAAGGGTAAAAAAAAAAAAAAAAACTGACAGACATTTTAGTCTGTGTATTGGGGTAAAATGCATACAAATGAGCTCTGACTTACCTGTGTCACATATATCAGATCTGTGTATGCTCTCTTCTGGCGGCTCACTCAGTCGTCCCACCTGTAACATATTAAACCGTCAGGTCTGATACAGAAATCACATTTGCATTTGACAGCAGTGGAATAACTGTTTGGAATGAAGTGGATTGCTGATCAACCTTTTTGGTTTGGGAATAATTCACATAATGGGTGTAATTAATCTGACTAAACATTGAAGCTTTCCCATGGATTTATACACATATGTTCTGGAAATCTAAAATACACAAGGTCAACGAAGCATTTTAAAAATCTTATTTTTAAATGGACATATACTACATTCAAAAGTTTGGAGTCAGAAAGATTTTTTAAAGAAATTAATGCTTTTATTCTGCAAGGATGCAATAAATCAAAAGTGAAAGGAATAAATTACATTTTAGAATACATTCAAATAGAAAAATGTGAGGATTGTTACAAATATTTTTTCACAATATAACTTTTTTTACTGTATTTTTAATCAAATAATTGTCGTCTTCATGAGCATAAGAGACTTCTTTTAAAAATATTTAAAAGCCAATCCTAAACCTTTAAATGGTACTGTACATTTCCTTATTCAACGATGTCAAATTACTTATAAAAACAGTTTAAAGAAGCATCACAGGTACATGAGTTACAGCACTTGTAATCTCTAGTAATCTTGTTCTGTCTGCCAGCAGTTGTTATATGAGAAATACCAGTCTGCTGCTCAAAGCAATATCTGTAAACGATACTGTAAACTGCAATAAAAGTTTCCAAAGTTATGACTTTAGTCATTTATAGACTCATAAAACTCTGATTCACACATCATTCTCCTTTAACCTGCTATCAGAGGTTTATGATGAAAAATGAAGAGGGGGTGGACAGCTGAGAGGTACATTTCAAAAGGGGATTGTTTCACATGGAGAGTTGAAACACATTCTCTTCCATAACATATTGTAAGCATGTCAAATATTTAATCCATAATAAAATGAATATTATATCATATATTTACTCAGAATACACAGATCATTTTCTGTCAGTGGGGTCTAGATGATGCATTTACAGCATTTACCAGCAGAGGCTAACAAGTCTATGCTAACCAGCTGAACCATGGACATTTGATTTGAATCACCAGCAAATTGGGGCAGTGTTTGAAATTTGTATTTGAAAGCAATATAAAAAAAACTGTCATCAGTTTTACTATAATGTTCTGTAATGGCACAGAAATTAATTTGTTTCCTTTTAACTGGTAAAACTTTATAAGAGCAAAAAGCAGAAATAATCAGAGAAGCTTATTGTGAAGCTTAGGCAAAAAAACGTTTTCTGTTCCTTATTTTTCCGTATTTCTCTGCTTTTTAGGCAGAGATGAAACAATGTCCAAGATTTATAGAGAGTCACTAACAATGAAAGTCAAAAAATTTAAACCAGACGGTTAAGGCTCATCTTAGGAGTTATCGTCTTCTGTCTTTATTGCTATAAATAACCACTACGTTTAGGTAAAAATAATTTGATCCTCTCGGTTTTTGTTGTCTGTCTTTTCTCAGTCCCTCCTTTTGCAAACAATGACCATGCGATTTCCAAATTTTTTATATAGCTCTTTAGACAGGAAAAAAAGAAAGCGTTTCCTTGAAGTTTGTGTTCAATGCAGACTCACCCTTGCAAGTGCATCTGGCTCTCGGCTCTTCTCTCTGTACAGCTGGATACTGTGCTGTGCATTTATATGTGTGCTGTTCTTCACAGTCAGACTAATAGATTCGGTGACAGGGCAGATACGAAGCTGGTTAGAGCCGTCTGTCCAAATCTGACACATCCACACTGGCCTCCACGCACTGCAACTCGAGGGACTGGTCATAACAAAGTCATAAGACACATGAAACTCAGCCCCTACTGTACACTGGATCAATGACTGAGGTGACACACCAGTTATTAAAGGAGCATTTTAACATGTAATCTAATTATAGTGTATTGTGTCAGGCAGGACAGAGTGACTCACTCTGTTAGAGCGCTGATGAGCGTTGGGTCTCCGTGCTTCTGAGCCAGCGTGAGAGGACTGTGGCCTTCCTTGTCAACTATGGGAACCATCCTCTGACCTTCAGACTCCTGGAAGAGGAAGTGACTGAGGTGGGGGAACCCCATATGTATGGCCACATGTAGAGGCGTTGCCCCGGAAAGGAGATCTAAAAGAGAAAGAGAACGATAAATAATCAAACTTGGGAAACTTTTTCCTATAGTAGATTTTTTTTTTTATATTTACAAAAATGTTCTATTTATTTAATTTCACTGACAAATATAATAATATACACGAAAAAAATCTCCCTTTCCTTTTTTTTTTTTTTTTTTTTTTGAAAAATTAGTTCATAAAGTGTACAAGCATTAAAGTAATGTTGGTAGTGGTGGGCAATATGATCAAAACCTAAAACCAAAACTATGGATCACGATATAATTATTTTTGCTTTAAATAAGGTATTTACAATATCAACATTTTGGTACCTTTGCAATTTCATAATTCTTGTCACCAGTATCAATATCACAAAAAAAACAATACTAGTCTAAATTTAAAAATTTATTAAAAAAAATAAATAAAAACTCAAGTTAACTGAATAAAACAGTGAGTAAATAAGAATAATAACCTTAATAGAAAAAGAACTACAGTAGAACAAATCAATGAGAAATGCTACATACATTGTATAAAGTAATATAATTTATTAAAACACTGCATATTCTTCACGGTGTTAAATAAAGATATTTCTTCTTATTAAAGTCACAAATTTACTCGATTTACTCGAGTGCAGTGAGTGATCTTTCTTTTTATTTTTGTTTGATTAACATGATGAATGACAAGACATCAGGAATATTAGACTGCTATCACTTTAAGAGCTGCCTGGATACAATATACTGTTACACATGTGTTTTCTTTCTCAGTTAATAGTGTCTAGCATTATATCACCCACCCCTATGTGTAAGCATGATATTGTAATTTGTAGAGAGTGTGTCATGCTTTTCAATGATGCATGGCAAAGTTCTCTTTAATTCCAACCCCATGTTTAGTCCATTAATCTTTTTTCACCATCAATAAATATTGTTCGTATTGAGGAATATACAGTATATTAAACCACACATCAATTTCTAATACTTTTTATATATTTAAATAATACTATTAATAAAATCTCCACAACTACAAGAAATCAGAACCCCATTTGGCATATAAGTCTAAAAGTTCTAAAATGCACACAAAATGTTGTTTTGATGTTTGTATGCGAGCCCATCTGTTCTTTGTGCTCTGTGCAAACAAGCAGCAGACTGATAGGTATAATGCTGTCTAAAAAAGAAATGCCTTTGTTGACATCCACATTGATGGTTTAGAGTTCAAACAGACAGCTAATCTCTGTGTGGTACACATCTGGTCATAAACATGCTGTAGGGTGACAAACACTTACAGCAAGCACTTTCCACATGGTCTCTATGAGGTGTATAATAAAGGGGTGTCAAAGAAAGGGCCCAAGGGTTGAATATGGTCCATGGAGGAATCCAGTCAGCCTTTTAGAATATTTAAAGATTTTTTTTTATTCAATCTGGTCTACAAACTACAATGAATATGGCACCCTTTCTGTTTTCCTCTTCATTGTATAAGTGTTTCCCATAAGTGTGCATGAGCCTCAGATATAGAATGTGTAGAACCTGCTCATCAGGTTATAACGATACTCAGCAAACACAAATTTAAAATGATTTTCATCAAGTAGATTCATCATAAACAATCCGTTCATCTTAGTATGAATTAAATTAGGGCGGGTCAGGACATAAAGAATCAAGTGGATAAAGCCTTGAATAGGTGTGGGATTATTTTCTTTGTCCTGGTTCAGTGGAACTGAGCACAAGTTACTGAGTGTTGACAGACAAACTAATGAGGGGACTCTAAACTACACCGGTGTGTTTGTAAAACACTGCACACACATGCGCAGTAATTGATTGAACAGATGTCTACGTCTCTTTGCTTATGTTGATAGTGGTAGTCGAACTGCTGTTTTGATTTGTCAGCGAGGTAAGGCCACATTTCCATACCCAAATCACACTGATCTCAGTTTTCTGCAAGCACATCACTTATATATTTTGCAAGAAGTTGCAGAAACCGAACCAGTTATTTGGTTGAGATATAAAGGATTGCTTTTGCTTGATTTTTGTTGGTGAAATTTCTAAAGTACAGCATGCTAAAGCGGTTTTTCTCAGCAAACTGTGCCAACAACAAAAGTTTTCAGGGGAACTAATTTAAAGGATTAGATAAACATATTCCTATCCAATAAGTGAACGTCCAGGGTTTTTTTATACACTTAAAAGAAGCAGTAACACTTGAGAGATAAATTGCTGTTACTTTCCCTGAGAACAACAAGAATGTTGGTAAAGAGTGCTGTCATTAATCAGAGCTGACACGCTGTTCTTCAGACAAAGCAATGAAATGAACGCTAATTCAGCTGTGCAATTTACCGCAAACAATCGTTAGTGTTATGTAAGGGGCCCTGTGTGCTCTAGAGACATTCTTTAAATCTCTCTTCATTCTCACTGTTCAAGAAATTAGTTAATGTGCCATGATGGAACGAGCACTGTATCCATTCTCACTTAGACAGAACTCCAGACCATGACAACTTCTACACTACACTGTATTACACACACACACACACACACACACACATTTTTATACAAAACATCTATCTACTGTCCATATTAAAATATTGAACCTATATAGCATTAATGTTTTCATTCCAGAATATTCTGCATTGAACATTTTTCTTATTATCAATATGCATGTAAAGACCAATAGGAATTGTATTTATTTTTTGTAAGATTTCCTCATTCCGAAAAATCTCCTAATTCTACTGTAATTAAATGAAGCCAACATAAAGGAAAGAAGTAAATACACACAAATATATTTTAATGAATTATTTCAATATATCATTCAAACTGAACACTCCTATTAAAACGCTTTTAAAGAAACATAAATCATGTATGTGAAATAAAATATTCCATGAACAAAGTTCCAGGAGTTAAACAGCTATAGCTGAAACTGTGCTCTGGCCAACAAGACTAGTCAAATTATTGTGCACTATTTTAGTCTATATCGCTGTTTGTTAATATTGGCTGTCTGTCACATGAGCAGCATGTTCCTAACACTCATCCTGATAACTTGCTCTGACGCAACAGTGTTTCCTCAAATTGGAAATCCCCATTGCACAAAAAAAATAATAATAATGTAATATGTGGATTAAAAATCCCTAATGTTTTTTATTTTATTTTATCTTAATCTTTTATTTTTGTGTCAGCCATTCTCTCTCTCTCTCCCTATCTCTCTCTCTCTCTCTCTCACACACACACACACACATACATATATATATATATATATATATATATATATATATATATATATATATATATATATATATAAAATGCACAGATTTATTGGCTCAGGACCCTAAACCCATTCTCTTTAATAAGTCTAGCTTTTAAGTGAACCCAAAACACTATTACTTAGAGTTACTCAGTTGTAACTAAAGTGCTGTTGAACTGAATCCTGTGTTCCACTAACGAGCCATAACAAACATGGTGAAGAGCTCCATACATCTAAACCTGTCCAAAACAAAAGTTAGTTATACACCCACATGGCTAATGCAATCAGAATGTAATTCATACAGTTCATTCAAGCGGTTTCTTAAATGGCAATGGCACATCTGTAAAGATCACAAGAGGCTCTAAATGTTTCAGAAAGGTGATCTGTGTTTCCAAAACATAAATCACATGAATTTAATGGCAGCCTGGGGTATGGTGCTTAGAAGTGTACTTTCTTCTGATAACTAACTTGTTTGAAGACTTTGCCCACTCTATTTGTACATAATGTTCAGAATCTAGTGTAGTAGACAGGAATAAAATAAAGGTTAGCAGTAAAGACGAAGTGAAACTGACTGACCTTGCTTCTCCTGTCCAGCTTGGCTGTCCCATCCCAGAAAGTGCAAGTTAGCCAGGGCCTGTGTGATTTTTTCATCAACTGCACTGTGTTGTCCCACTGGATTAAACTCTGATGTTTCCGAGGCTTCTCTCTGGCTGAAATGCCCCTGTTCATAAATACTGAGCCCCTGTTCTGCTAGACTTCCCAATCGAAATGATTCCTTTGGATCGCAAACCCCATCAGTCACAGGCTGGCCAGTCTGGTCTAAATGGTTAGTCTCAGATGCAAACATTTTCTCTGGGCAGAATTTCCTTAGGATATCCTGATAGCTGCTGGACGTCAGGTTCACGAGCTCCTCTGCCACCTCTTGTGCCTCATCCCGTATGTACTCCAGAGAGAGCTCTCCTGAATTGCAGAGGACGCTGGTGGGACTCCTGCTGTCCCTCGAACAGCAGTAGACCTCCACAGATACTTTCTCTGGAACATCGTGGCCTTGATGGAGAAAAGGTGAAAAAGGTTCAAATATGTGAAATGATACCTCTTCCATCTGCTCATCATGAACTACATTTTGATCATCTTGTGTAAAACGCACTGTTTTTGCTTTATTTTGCTTGTTTCCCTCAACATTCCCCGACAGATGCTTGGTCTACTTTTTACATTTTGTCATGTTTGACCCTGTCTGTGAAATCCAGGCTAAAGTCTCAAAATCTTATTATAAGATAAGCATAAAAGTTTGATTTCGGCCATTAATTTCACTATGATTTCAATCTTTGACATGGCCTTACTCAGTCAATATTAAATATATAAAGGTTATATTTTCACAGTATGTTCTTCATCTTTATGAAGAACAATTTTATGTAGAAAACAGTGACTTTAGCTGGGTTTTCACAGCCAGGGTCAGGTTTTTTTTTTTTTTTTTAGCTTTGTTTTACAGCATCTTAAACCAAAGGCTGCTGAAGGATGGACAAGTCTTTTAATATGTCTGAAAGACTAAAAACTAGGGTAATATTTGTACATCACAGTATTGTCTTGTGTTACGGTCTTGATTCAGGTCACATGGCAAAATACAAAAACAGGATGTTATGAACACTGGAACTTTATATTAAAGGAAGAAATCAGGCACTGGCTCATTTTTGTTTTTACAGACACTTATAAAACGATCAGGTAACATAAGCTCATATTTCTATTTCATAATGTTTTAGGCCTGAACTGTTTCTTTCAGGTATCTGTTGCCTTCTGACTATTTGTTTCCATAGAAACACTTATTCATTACACCTCAACATATACAAACAAGCGCTACTATTGTACAGAACTATACTTTTCCATGTAAACAGGAAATCCCCTTACAGTCCTGTTCACACAAAGGACGGTGAGCATAAAGGTAACTATAACTATAAAAAGTTTTAATAATCCTTCTAATTCTACGAAAATAATTAAGACCACACCACAACTATAATAATAACAACAACACAGAGCAACAATAGCACTGGAATAATTTTTCCAGCCAATATAGTTATCGTTATAGTTATCAATCTTGCAGGCCTTTACACATTCAAAGAAAATCATCGCTCTATAGACATCTATTACGCTCTGTGATTTATTTAGTGTCTCACCAGGCACAGTGAATTTAACTGAGCCTTGATCCTCGGCCCTGTGAGCTTTGGTTACATGGTGTAGGGACGAGCCCAGAAGGACCACAAAGTAGTCGGCTTCTTCCTGAACACCCGGCGACACCTGCAGCTTCACACAGACCTCCACTTGACCCTGGGAGAAAGACAATTACATCCACATTATGATACACACCATATGCCAGAATGAATTTGTCCAAAAAATATATTTTTAAAGCCAAGACAAATCTTTAAAAAAAAAAAATGGAACTTATATTCAGGCAAATAAAGTTTAATGAAATTTTACATTAGCGAAGATGAAAATGAACCAAAACAGAGAGAAATAATGACAAAGAGAGAAGAACGACAGAGATTCTTGTTGTTTTTGTTAATATTAGCTTGCTAATGCTGTTAATATGATGTTTGGAACTGCAGTGGTGAAGTACACTGAAGACTGAGACCATATGAGAGTTGAGTTGGGTAATCCAGACCACCAATGTCTTTGATTTGGCAGAGTTTGATGAATAAGGAGGATATAAAAATGTTCTCTATTATCTCCAGCCAATTTCATTTGTTCACTGAATAATACTGGGCTCCTCTTCTACAGACTTATTTGCATGGATATTTGGTTATACCACAGCAAAGGACATAGCCAAATCATGATGTAAATTTAAAGCAAAAAAAAAAAAAGCAAAAAAAAAAAAAAAACCCGCCCACCCACACATCAGCCCAGCTCTTAAGGCCTTAGACTGAACCATGATTGTAACACAGAAAACTTAAGTAGTTACTGCAAAATGCTATTGGACATTTTGTGAAAAGGTGTACCTACTTAACCATATCCTTGGGACAAACTTGCACCCAGAAGTCTTGTAAAAACTGTATGAAAATAAAGTAATTGATGTTTTCTTTTAATTATTGTAAAAATGCAGAAAGTTTTCTGTTTAGGTTAGTACTAGGATGTTGGTCATAGTGTTAGGGTATAGCATTTATAACTAGCTGTATATACAAAAACAAACGGAGTCTATTCAATATCCCCATCTAGACAGCAAAGTAAACGTGTGTGTGTGTGTGAGTGAGTGAGTGAGTGAGTGAGTGAGTGAGTGAGTGAGTGAGAGAGAGAGAGAGAGAGAGAGAGAGAGAGAGAGAGAGAGGGAGCTTTGGGCTGGGTCTTTCTGGTTTCAGATGCAGATGTTGCAGATCAACAGTACCGTCAGACTGACACTACGAGAGACAAATGGAAATGAACTGATTGTGCTGGTATTGAACCCGATTGTGAAGCAATTATTTTACTCTTACCAAGTGAAGTTCAAATATGGGAAACTAATAAAATGTTGTTTATTTCATATTGGGAGTCTTAACTGCTGATTTTTAGATTGTTTAAACAGAGTAATAGGGGTGATTAATCAGAGGCTGGACTCATTATCAAAAGTATAAGGTCATACGGTGCTCAACTCTATTTTTTTCCAGTAAATATCTACAAGTAGTTTGTTATTACAAATATTATATGCCTGATGTTTAACAGATCAATAGTTCACGAATATTTAAACAACTTTACAAATACTGTATATGGCTATTTGAATTTAACATGACATGATACATGTTTTGAATGCTATTAAATGAACTGTATAGTGAAGTGTTACCATCTTTATATTCATGTCCAATACCGTACCATACTACAGAATGGCATGAATACAATAAACAAAAGAACAAGTGTGCTAAATGCATGAGAAGAAATAAAGAGCCAAAAAAAATCTCAAACAAAATACTTCCAGAAGCATGGAAAGTTATTCTAAAAGAATACAGGGCCACTGTGTATTTCAACACAAGCAGACAAAAAACAACAAATCCATAAGCACAATCATTCATCATCAATGCAGGCATTCACACGCGCTTAACAACACACGGTCCATTGAAATTTACCCATAATTCCATGCTCTGATTTCATTAAACAGACCCTGGATCAAAGAAACACCCCGTAAAAGAGGGAGGTGAACAGTAAATTCAGTCTCGCCGGAGGCATGTGTGTGACAAGGCACTTTTCTCTTTCTCCCTCCATTCAACATAAAGCCCCCGTTTGATTGTTTGCCTTCCTTCACCAGACGTCTCCCTCACTTCCTCTCATTTAAGAGGCCCTGCAGAAATACTGATGGAGGGAGAGAGGAGGGATACAGAGCAGGTTTGGTGTGTGAATGAGGGAAAGGTAAGGTCTCTCCTATTTTCTCAGGCTCTGTATAGTATACATAGGGATGAATGATGAGCAAGGGATTCTCTCTGCTCCTCCTCTCATTTCTTTCTTCACCCTGTCTATCAGTTGTGCAGACTGACAGCGTTCCTCTCTCTTCCCACACAGTCCTGCTGTCGTTTCAGAGCAGTAAAACTCACAAATCCTTAATCTAACAGATCCAGCTTGAGTTCAGCTTGCAAACATTATGGGTACTGTTGTGGCCAAAATCTTACATCACAACATGAGTCATGTTTAAAAATGGTTTCTATTTAAATCCTCGTGTGGTACTTTCCATTTTTAGATAATCCAGTAAAGTAAATAACAATTCAAGAAAGTTAATTGATTATTTTCTTGTTTTATTTGGAAACTAGACAAATACAAAAGACAAGATTAATCATAAGAGTGACATGAATAACTGGACATTTAAGTGGAAAAACAGCTGCTTTATAAGAAAACGAGCCAAAAATACTGATTTAGAAAATTATGCTATAGTCTCATCAACAATATTTACTAAAGCTCATGATTATATTTCAAATATTGTATGCAACAGATGGAACGGAGCAGTTAGCGAGTGTATATTTGGTCCTGTTTAGTCTTCTTGTCATGCTGGCTTATAAATGAAGAAAAGAGCAGAAGCTGAATTACTGCAGCTACTTCTTGGATCAATGAGGGGATGTTATTGTCTCCAGCACCTGGTTGCAAACTAGTTCCTGGAAGAAAAACACCTCGCTAATAATTTGGTCCCTATGGACAGCATGTGTGTTTCCTTAACGATGACCTAACCACTGCCATTTGAGAAGGGTGTGTATGGGTTCTCATGTTCAAACAGGATTCCTGTCCAAATGCATGTTTAGGTAAGCATTGCTTTCAGTAGTGTCATGTCTTTTTTTTTTTTCTTTTTAGAAAGATCATCTAGACTGATACACAACATTTAAAGGGGTCATATGATGTCACTAAAAAGAACATTGTTTGGTGTATATAGTGTAATAAAATGTGTTTATGCAGTAAAAAAAAAGAAGAAAAAAAAAAACTTATTTTCCACATACTGTACACAATTGTTGCTCCTCTATGCCCTGTCTTTCTGAAACACGTTGATTTTTACAAAGCTCATCATTCTGAAAAGCAAGATGTGCTTTGACTGTCCAGCTATCCAGTGCATTGTGATTGGCCAAATGCCTCAAGTGTGTGATGTAAATGTTACGCCCCCTAATATACTGTCATTCTGTATCAGCACACCGGCGCACCAAGGCAAAAAAAGTCAAACCTATTATAAACGAGGCATTTGTTGCATCCAGTGGGGACAATATTGAATATGACTTATACTGTCCTTTTACGCATTGCATCACACCGCGTAAACATAAAACCATGTCTGCATTTGTGATTGGAGAAACGACAATCAACAAGTGCTACTCTACACTGCTTAAAACTCGCATTTGAACCGTCAGTGGTAAAGCCTTTAAATATGTAAACATACTTACAGATTTTGAGTCAGAACAGCTGGCATTGTAGTCTAGTCTCCCAGGATCAGGAAGCAGTCCTCCATAAAATGCGCTGCACAAATCTGAATGTGTGTGTTGAACTGTTCTAGAACAGTGTTGTAAATACAACTTAACCACTGATTTCTAGTCGAGTACTCTTTTGGAAAGCCAAACAAAGTAATTTCTCTTTTGTAACGAAACACACATTAAACATTATGCATTATACAAATCTTCCCACATCATGGCATAGACATGTGGGGGCGTGTTTGAATGAGGCAGTGAAGGAAGGCGTGAACGAGTCTTAACTCTTACAAAAAATATCTCTTTGGGTTTGAGACTTCAGTCTTTCCATCATTTGATCCCTTTAAATGTAACAAAATATAGCAATTTTTAAAGACTTGGAATAAATCCATTTTAGTCTAGGCATTCAGAAATAGGTGCAACTCTAAGTGATAAAGGTCTGAGCAATTTTGTTTAAATGTTTCCTATTTCTAACCAGTAGAGTTAGTTTCTGAACAATGTACCAAAGATTTAAAAGCAGAAACAAACACATCAATTGTGACATATTTACTGGCGGTTCAGTCAATTACATGACTCATCATGGATGTGAAGTACCATTATTATAAACCATAGTAAACCTACTATTATTTTCATGATTAATGTAGAATCACTCCTCTGTCATGAGCATTAAACTGTTGTATGAGGGATGAGAATTAAGTGAATGCTATTTCTGACTGACTGTTTATGTGTTCCAGTAATTCTGTGTGTAAAAAATTGCAGATAGACATTAGAGGCTTGTGATGACCATTCATTTTCATTAATATTAAGCCATTATTAATCAGATAATTAAATAATACATAAAATACATATTTAGTTGACATTAACCACCCAATATGTATAGATAGTAGCTGACTTTTAAAAGACAATCTACCTAAACAAACAGCTCAAGCTGACTAGCTATGTAATATGAACACTGTGCAAGGCATAATCGTCTTAGTGAGCTGAAATAGTATTTCTTGAAATATCCTCTTTATTAGAGATAATGGCCGGTTGGATTTTCTTTGATCATGGTGATCCTGTCCCAACAAAACAGAGAAGGAATGTCAAAGAATGTAATATCTCAGAATATCTTTGTGGGAGTGCGTATGACCTGGACTAATGGCTCCAAATGAGGGTAAAAATAGTATAAAGGATTTTCACCTAATTAATATTATGAAATTACATCATCTGATAAGGTAAACCACAAAAAAAGTGTTTGTTATGCTTTAAAGCAATAAAGAGGATAAATAAACAAGATTCAAAGACAAAGCATATTAACAAGTCTTAGTGGACGTCACATTCAATATATTTAGTCAAATATTAGGTCATTAAAGCTAGGCACTAGCACACAGGGCCGATCCATAAGAGTCATTTGATCAGCTAGCAAGTGCTGAATGCTGATAACATCTTTTTATATATGTGTCATACAAAAATAGGGAGGTTTATTTAGGTCAACATCAGCACAAAATTATTTTCCTTTAATCTGAAATGTTTGCATCTGCAGGTAAGTGTTTAACTAGAACAGAGTATCATGTGTTCATTGAGGAAATGCCTTCCTTGCGATTCCAACTGATATCCAAAGCAGAACACAGAAATAACATGACAGGATTGTCCAAATTGTCCCCTATGGACTCAACATGACTCACAAGATTGCAGCTTTCCAAAGACATCAAAGAGCGTATTCTAAATTACAATTTCTGAAGGAGTCATGCCAGTCATGACCCCCATCACATAACACTCCGAATCCACCTAATGTAGAAGGCTGAATATTAAGACAACCAACTGCTAGCTAAACCAGTGTTTTCCGGTACACAGACATAGTAATTTTCTTTCCACTAGGGCTATCAAAAAGAAAATCCACATTCAAATGCAAATTTGTTGCAAAAATGTTGAAGGTCTGGAATCCATGGCAGCTTTCATTGGCAAAGCCCATCCATGAGGCCATTTGACCGACATGTCAAACAACCAATCATAGTTCATTTAATTTCAGCATCACGTTTCAGGGCTTGGAAATGTCCCACACTAACAGACCAGTGTGTAAAACTCTCTGACATATTTTAAAGATTCTATGCTGCGAACTATAAATATTTAGCATACTTTCAGTTGGATCAGCGTTTAGTTGATCCTGATAAGCGCTCATCTTCACAGTAGTAAACACGACGGCTTTCTTCTTCAGTGAGGTTTGGCATCATGGCATCTTTGTTTCCAGGTGGAACTTTAAAGAATGTGACACACATGTCTCACGGAAATCTGGTATAACTCAACCAATCCGAAGATGACTTTGAAACTCCTGAAGTGTTTCCATTTTTGTGTGCCATCAGACGTTCAGCCAACGGTCCATGGGCGTGACGTCTGAGGCTGAGACTATTTTCTTGTGACCTTTACCGAGTGATTTGAAACTTGCTCTCCTTGACTGTGACTCATTAAACATTCCTCGTGGCTCTGCACAACAGGTGAGACTCGGGGCTGGCCAACAATATCCAGACACACCCTGGCACACAGGGCCATGCTAACACACACACACACACACACACACAGAACCCACTCAGTTCTACTGAAGGAGCACATACAATACGATCATGATGACTTCAGTTAATAATGTCCACACCCACTCACTTCATTTATAAAGTCATGGCAACAGCGAAGACACTACAGCAGTTTGTTACACTCAACCATAAGGACTACAGCGTTTGTCTGTTTCTTCATGTGTAAACTCGCATCCAAGAAGCTCATGCCATGAGCCTATTTTTTTGACTTTGTTCAAATAAATACAGCCTTTAGCGAACATAAGAGACTTCTTTCAAAAGCAACGACAAGTAAATTTGCCATTAGAGTAATTTTGGTGTGAAAAAAATACACGCCTTTGGTTCATATATAAACCATTTGTTCAGACTAACCTACTGATCAAGAATCACATCTTTGAAAGTGAAAAAAACACATACCTAAGAACACTTGAAAGCATTTAACACACATACACACACTAATTGCTTTTAGCTCTGAGTGAATGAGACTGTTTGTCTTCAGTGCCGCATTGGGAGTTGAGAGTCGACACTATACAAGTCTGCTATAACTCTCAACATATCCCCTTACAATAACACATTATCCCCATCACAGTCACACACACCTTCAAAAGCTTACACAACTAACACATAGTGCCCCTCTTTCATAATGAGGTCACAGAGAAGGATTGTGCGACTCTCGTTCACCCCACACACTGTGATTATACAGCTGAGCCAGCAAACGATGAAAAGGGCTTCAGAACTCACAACAGCCTCCTGTCCAGTGATCAACACCTCTCAAACATTTACTCCTGTAGACACGGTCTCAAAGTTTTGGGTTAGTAATAAAAAGGTTGCAGGTTTGAAACGTGCAAGGAGTGACGCAGGTTTCTCTAACAGAATTGCTTCTGTCAATTTGTTAAAAAAAAAAAAAAAACTATTGGTAAAGCATTATAGAGAGAGAGAAAAAAAAAACTTGTAGATAAGAAACTAGATTATGTTTTCATGCCAAAGGTCATGGGTTTGAATCCCTGATCAAGCAAATATGGTTTTAACTGTATGGCTTGTATATACTGCAAGTGACTTACCATAAACTAGGCTGCCAAATACACACATATAAATGTCATTTAAGCCATTTCATTAGAAATTCAGGTTGAGAGAGCTGTAAATAATTACAAAAAGGTGGAAAAAGACTGTAACAGTAGTGTAATGTTTTCTTAGTAATAATCTAAGGAAGTTAATGAATGGAGAAAAAAAAAAATTGAAACAGCAGGTTGAAAAAGTTGAAAGTCAGGTCACAAACCTTAGGGCTTAGAGAAAGCATTTTCTTTTGGTCTCTGTCACAATTATAATAATAATAAATATCGATGAAGGTTAAACCCCCAGAAATTTTGAAAAGGTTCGTGATTTAAAGGTATAGTCCACCCAAACAAAAAATGTTTTTCAGGTTTGAATTGACATGAAGATGAGTAAATGATCACAAAACGTCTCTTTAAGACACAATTGTACTTATTTGCAAACAGACAATTTCACAAGACTAAGGTAATGAGCAACTGAAAACACAAACTGTACCGCACCGTTTGTATGGTGTTAGACTTTGATCAACTTTTCGTTCATGTTTTCTATATTGAATGTAAAATGCAATTATGAGAGACGCTGTCCACAAAATGCAGAAACTGGGATGAACAAAATAGTTTATAAATAGAGTAAATAGAGTAGTTTTCGCTCATGCATAGACAGATGTGTATGTAAAGTCAGAAAATGAAAGGACAAATCCTAAAGGAATAATGAAAGAATATAATTTTATAAGTTAAACGGAGAGAAACGGGACATCTGGAAAAAAGAACGGAGAGAAGGAAACACGACTGCTCTGTCAGACTCACATAAAGTGGCACCTCTCCCCTGCTGAGCTCCATTACTGCAGCGGCACCTGAAAAGAGAAAGTACATATGTATAAAACACACCAAAGACACACACACCCACAAATACACCAAACACATCTGTATAAATAACTACAGTCGAGCAGAACAGACCCTCAAATGCAAGCGCTGCACAGTACGTGGAAACCAGTTTTCAAAACTCTGAGAGAACAAACGTCTATTCACCACAAAAACAAAACATGACATTTCAACTGAACGCTGGCTCAGAGGGAGAAAGACAATATAGTACACAAGCAACAAAAAGCCACTGGAGAAAGAGTATTTGACTGTCCATTATGGCCAGTCATAAACAAACATGAAAAACAAGGGCATCACAATGAAACCTCACTGTCTGTCTGTTTGTCCGTCCTTTCATTTCGCTGACTCATAGAGTCACCTGACTTCTCTTTTAATTAGGCCAAATCCTCAGAGAGGGATGGGAACAAAAACCTTGCCTTTTAATTGGGACATGTTCACATGGCTGTGCAGACAACAGAGGGCTTAATCTTTTGATCCTCCAAATGTCAGAACACAGCGTCCATCAAAACGCAGCCCTCTCTCGGTCTAACTAACTGCTCTCGGCCTGAGCCCCGCTGACGCTGGGAGAGCCGGGCCAGATAGACGACACATGTGGAATGGATGTGTACTATAATTTGTGGAGTTGTGCTTTCAACGTGTTAAAATACTTCAAAGGTTAACAACTTCTTATTTTTTGATCTATACAATGAAAATCAATGTGGTCCTTTTTTTGTGGTCCACAGGAGACCACACAAGTCTGGATTGACATGAAGGTGGTATGTCCCTTTACACATAAGGGCTTTAGATGAGCATTTGGAGTGCTGCATGGATGATCTAATTTTGTAGAAGAAAGAAAGTTTGGCCATAAATGAACGATGGTTGCATGATTTTAACAGCACCATCACAAAGTTTCAGACAACTAATATTTATTCTTTCTTTAAAACCTACAATTCAGAATGTTTGAGTTAGAAGTGGGAAGTCGTGGCCTAATGATTAGGGAGTCTGACTTGCAATCGGAAGGTTGTGAGTTCGAGTCTCGGGCCAGCAGGAATTGTGGGTGGGGGGAGTGCATGTACAGTTCTTTCTCCTACTTCAGTACCATGACTTAGGTTCACTTGAGCAAGGCACCAAACCCCCAACTGCTCACCCGGCACCGCAGCACAAATGGCTGCCCACTGCTCCGGGTGTGTGTTCACAGTGTATGTGTGTGTGTGTGTGTGTGTGTGTGTGTGTGTGTGTGTGTGTGTGCACTTTGGATGGGTTAAAAGCAGAGCACGAATTCTGAGTATGGGTCACCATACTTGGCCGTATGTCACGTCACTTTTTTTCACTTTAGAAAGGTTTGCAAGAGTGTAAATAATGTTTAGACAAACAAGGCGGTAAAATGAAATAAAACAAGAAACATTTTAGCACTGACTTTGGGACAATCAATGGAACCAAATGTCTAAAAAACGCAGACTTGTTTCCAGGTTTTAAGACTGTGACTGGGTTGTCATACACAGATGGTTTTCTAAAGAACCAAAAAAAAAAAAGAAAGAAAAAATGTGTTTGTGGAAATGGTTCTCTAATGGCACCAGACTGTAAAAATATTCTAGGTTTTAGCTGCAGTCTTTCTTTTTAAGAGATTATTATGGAATGGAATGGTTTGGTCATGGTCACCATGTTATGCGTTTCAGACATCAGTTCTTTCTACACATCTACAAGTTGGACAGGTGTGAATCACAAAAAGTGTAAATTGCGTGACATTAAAAACAAGCGTCCTGTCTGTTGTTTTCACACAGATGTTAGCGTAGTGGCTGACTTTTCATGAGACGATGACGTCAGCTGTAACTCAATACAGCCTACAGATCCAATAACGCATACACTCACACACAAACACACTGTGAGACAGAAACCATGAAAGCTGAATAGTTAGTCCTACACCCCCGGTGAACATATCCCAGATGTATTTTGTATATGAATATATGTGTGTGCAAGACTGAATGCGTAAATAAGGAAAACATGAAACAGATGTTTGTTGTCAGACGGTTTCACCAGGAGCTCAGAGACTCATTAGCTGTGATCGACCTTTAGATAGAGACTGAGCCACTGTTACACAATCCCAACCAGTCAGGCCCCAAACTCTGGGAACGAATGTCTTCTCTCCATCTAAACCACCACAGTATTCCAGCAGGTGCTTTGGAGTCCAAAAATGATGGAAAAATTATATATTTTTTTTTTTTTTTTTTTTTTTTTATGAAAAGAGCAATTACACAGTATTTTCACAATCTCTGTCTCTCTCGCACTCACCAGCAAATTCCGTTTTATCTGGAAGGCATTAAAGGGGTTTGGAGTGTTATCAGGGCTTTTATGGTGTAATTGCCACAACTTGCTGTTTCAAAAACAAATAGCCTATGAATGACTTACTCTATGATACCAACTAAACTAACATCTCTTAAAAACAAACACACACACACACACACACACACACACACACACATACACAAAAATAGATTTCATGAAACTACATCTAAAAAAAAAAACACACAGGCAAACCATATTAACAAGATGGAGCAAATAAACAGCATAAAGGCAAAACGCAAATGGAGAGAGTGAACAGAGAGAGCGAGAGAGAGAGAGAGAGAGGTGCCCTGAGTGACCTGTGTCTGCTTCGGTTTCTCTTGGTGAAATCAAGCTGACTTCACTCAGATTCCACCTGCAGTCTACTGACACATGCCAGATGTCCTCTTTATCACTCTGAGTAACCTTTAAATCCATCACAATTATAACCTTTAACAGGTCAAAATGGTAGCAACAATAAATATGAGGTTTTTGAGCTTGCACTTAAAGTCTGGTGATGGGGTGAAACATACACAAGAACTTATAAAAGTTTGGTTCCCAGCACCATTTAATGATTCGGTGTAGTGTGTTATGGGTATGGCTTTGCACAGAACAAGTTCAAAACAGTATGGTTATCTTTAAAGTGACCTATTATGGGCAACAATATATTTGGTTTTGGGAGTCCCCAACAATAGGTTGACATGCATGCAAGTACAAAAAAACACTTTCATTGTCTTACAACATGCATTTCTTTTTCTCTGACTGTACTTGTACTGTGAACAATAACAAAGTTGACAGATGAACTTAGTGCATTTAAGTGCCATTCATTTAGGGTAGCATTTTTGTAGCATTTAGGAGGCAAATACACATGGACAGGAACTTGGAACAAGAGAATCATGTTTAAAATGCTCTCTGAAAACTCAGCTGCTTGCTCAGTGGAACATGAAGTAGCTGTCCACACATATCTGTCCATACGAAGCTGTGATGATTTACTGAAAAAGAGGTGAAAAAAAAATTATTGAAATTTATTACTAAGCTAAAATATAATTATCATACAGTAAGTTAATGGCTGTGCATTTAGAAATCTTATTCACGGCAATCAAACTAAAATGAACCAAGACTCAAATTGGAGCTTTATCTAAATTTAAAAAGTAAAAAAAAAAAAAAAAATGGAATCCAGAAAAATGTAAACAGAATTTGAAAAAAATTAAATGGAATTTGGGGGAAAAAAGAACAGAAAACATCCACTCTACTCAGAGACCAGAGGACCGTCACCCGGGACAAGGTCAATTTAATGTAGCATTAAATTGACGAGATGCATTCATCTCTAATGTCGAGATGAATGCTGTTAAATAAAGTATGTTAACTATGTATGGGACAACCCACGACAGGCAGTACAATTATGTGAAAATATACTGCATGCGGATATGGAAGGGCCGTTATACCACCAGATTATTTAACAGCTTAGTTTATACCACGGCTACCAAAGGAGTTAATTTACTGCCCAAAAAAGTTGTGAATGGCTTTTACCATTAAATACTTTCTTTATAATGTGAAAGAATGTGAAAACATGTATGCTGGTTAACGTTCTACATTTTAATTTATTTTACACTCTCAAAACATTAGCCCATGATTGTATATCGAACATTGCAAGTTATCGCATATCACATTTCTCTTCAATATCGTGCAGCCATAATACAAATTATTATATTATTCACAACTTTTTTGATGCTTTATACCATGCCTCTGAATACTCAGTCGATACTTTTGTTTGAATACATGTTATAATCATGTCCCTAAGCCTAATGTGCTCCAATTTGAGTCTTTGTTCATTTTAGTTTTATTGCCGTGAATAAGATTTCTAAATGCACAGCCATTAACTTACTGTATGATAATGATATTTTAGCTTCGTAATAAATTTAAAAAAAAATTACTGAAAATTTCTTTTTCAGTAAATCATCACAGCTTCGTATGGACAGATATGTGCGGACAGCTACTTCATGTTCCACTGAGCAAGCAGCTGACATGATTCTCTTGTTCCAAGTTCCTGTCCATGTGTATTTGCCTCCTAAATGCTCCAAAAGTGCTACCCTAAATGAATGGCACTTAAATGCACTAAGTTCATTTTGTCAACTTTGTTATTGTTCACAGTACAAGTACAGTCAGAGAAATAATCGATAATAATTAAATGTTTATTTTTGATGTATGTATTGCATTCTATGCATTTAAAAAATAAAAATAAAAATTTCTAAAAAAGGAAACTTAGTCGTTCATATATATATATATATATATATATATATATATATATATAAAATATTGTTTTATGAATAAATATTTAAAAAGCACATTACAAAATTACAAAAACTTTGACTACAATGCAAAAAAGCTAGCCTAATGCAAACATAATGGTTCAGTATGGCAATGCTCTATTGCATATTTATGAAAGTTATTAAATTACAGAAAATAGTATATATATAGCATCTATAACTTATATATAACATCATACATAACATCAATATGTTAAAATGTATTATTATTTAATAATAATATAATATTCCATGGTAACTTCAAGTTTTCCCTTTAAAAAATGTTTTAAAAAAATAAATAAATTTGGTTTACAATAAGGCAAGTACGATGGAAGTGAACTGGGCCAATAAAAGCCAATACAATTTATTGTTTTAATAATATAGCTGTAAGACTGTAAGTGTAGCCTATGTGCAACATGATTTTAGCACTGAAAAAATAACCTGTTTTACAGCTTTTTAGAGTTTTTAGGCTTTAAAAGAATAGTTAATGCAATGCGTTTACAATACTACAACATACCCCACCATACTAACAATGGATTAAAATTATTCATGGTAGTCAATATTAGGCCACAAACATTGTTGATTAAGCTTAACTTATATTCAGCTTAAAAAATGTATGAGAGACAACATTTTCTGTAAGAAAGCCTAAAATGTGACTAGTCTAGGGATGTCAAATTTCGATTATTTCCATGATCGATCGTCGTTTAAATTAACGATCAATTAATCGATTAATCGTTAACCATAATACTGCAAAATGCGTCTATTGCAGGCACACAGTCAGCGGTATGACAGGATGTGCAAAAGCCACACACACACACAAAACGCTTTCTCACTTGAATTAAAGAGGTTTTAGTCTGAATAAAATGCTAGTAGCAGGATTATAAAATGAATAGATGCGATTATGATCATTTGATAAAATGAAGAGAGCGCGCCATACTTTTGAGGTCATTTTACTTTGTTGACAGTTTCCAATCCCACACGGAGAACGCTGAACGCGCATCTTTAAATGGTTTTGTGGTGCTCGTTGTTGTATTTTAAAGCACAATTGCAATGTTTTCAACTGACATTATTGTATAAAATTATCCGAAATGTGGAGCGCGTGTGACTGCGCTGCACATTAAGTGAACTACATCGGCGCTGCTGCACCAAAACACAGTTGCTCACATTAATTTGATCCTGCTGCTGGATTCTGTCCTAGAAAATGTCAGATTTTTAAAAATCCGGCATACAGCGCATTAGATCGTGACAGTGCATGCGTGCAGTCGAGGATGAGCGAGCGCGGATTTGGCTAGATTTATTTGGAGGTTATTGCTCATGTCTCATTCGGCACAAATCGAAATGTTTCCATATTCGCAATGTATTTGAATGTTAAACTATTATTTATAATGTAAACTAGGCTTGTACTTAACACGCATTCGCATATAGACGGAAAAGATGATCCTCTTCATATGAGCAAAAACGTCCTTGGCATAACAGCAGAGAGGACCGGTATACTACGGTCTATTTAAACTGAATGCTCCAGGAATGTGTCGGTCACAGCGCCTATTAATCGCTGTTTTGAATCCAGCAATTATTTATTTAGAAATGATAAGATCTGATTATGACAAGTGTGGTATAAAAGCTTTGTTTATTAGAGGAATAATAGGTTAACTGGAAAATGTTACATCGCGACCATGCTTTTAATCCCCCATAGTCTTCATTTACGCGGCTTTATTCTGGTTTGCCGGTTGGTCACGAATTTCCACAAATTCAGTATATTTAGGCATTGTTTCTTTTCCTAAATCTTCATAGTCTAACCCTCTAATTTCCCAGGTTTATTTTATTATCTTTCGCTTTTAATAACTGTTTTCGCAGCTGTGGTAAAAATGGGAAGGGAAATTAAAGATTTCATGAATTAAGAATTCGTTCGATTTATTAATTTGTTCCCTTATTTCACTTAAATCATGGGTTATTTAGGGAACAGAATTAATGAAACATGGACAATTGCCACATTAATAATTCGTAGGAATGAATTAACAAGTTGTAGGAATGAATAGACTACCTGTCCTGTCACTGTGTCCCGCAGCCCTGCAAAGCGCACGATATAAAACAGTTATCTGATGAAATGATTAGTAACTACATTTCTATTGCATTTAATGTTGAAGAACTTTTATGTTGTTTCTATTTTAGTGTACTTTAAAGTTTAAATCACATTAAAAGCTTAATTTGTACATTGTGAATGAATGATGATGCTTTTATATATCGTCACCGTCACTCACAGCCGCTCGCACGTGTTGAGTGCGCATGAGCCGCACGCAGCCCAACATTGAATCGGTTAACCGACCATCGATAGCCTTAATCGATTGCATCTCTTATCGACAATTAATCGATCATCGATTAATCGTTGACATCCCTAGACTAGTCTAACATTAGTCTTGTGGGATATTCGTTAGCTACCCTGTAGGCCTGTGAAGCATTCTTTTGTTGCTTCTGTTTGCTCAGTATTCAACAGAGCAAAGAAGAGAGACAAAGACTGATGAGGAGCGCACTTCAAAGTGCCTTTCATGCCAGACCCTCCTATTTCTCTTTCTCTGGCCTGAAAGTGAGGGCTGGGACTCTCTCAGGCCATGCCATTCATGCAGGATACAACAGGAGAAGGAGGAAGTTAAAATCGCTCCTGATTACCAGGACACAATGCCTTCACCCCCTCTTCTCGCTGCATCCTCCAGTTTGGCTCTGATGCAGCCAATGGCCTCAAGTGTGTATCTAAAATTCTGTAAACATAATCATGGCTGCAACCTCAACATTGTACAATCAAGTGCTTAAAACACTTCTGATGACAGCTCTGCTAGCTAGATGGCAACAATCATAATGAAGTTTCAATTGCATGGACACAACTAACTTGAGTCTGATTAGCGAGGAGTAATATAGCTCTGTCACAATGTGATAACCACCATAAAACTGTGTAACTGCATAGTCTGGGTAGAAAGTTTATCTTAAGGGTCTTCTTCCTTGTATGCACTTATTAATTCAAATTCACACAGGTTAAAGTTTAAGATAAGAGAAAGGTTTGTGTTAGAGTCACTGAAGGCTCCAAGTAAACATATAGGGTATAAATACTGCATGCAGATCTGATGTTTTGCAACTGCCCCACACAATTTCCCAATTTTTCCACTGTTATGAGACACTTTTTAATGATAGCACAGTGTTTGTTTAAAAGAAAGAAAGAAAGAAAGAAAGAAGGGTTGAGCCTTCTTGCTGCCAAATTGTTTTAGCTTAACCATTCACAAATACGTTTGTACATTTACATATATTCACACATACCCATGTATTCATTTACTGAGGATATTTATTTTCTTTTTTTTTTTTACATTCTCCAAAATTACAATTTTCAGATTTCTAAATCAGAATATTATCTTAATCTGGTTATGGCAATCGGGTTAAAGCATGACATCAATAATAATAATAATATAAACCCAAAATATTATGTGCATGAAAACAGTCTTTGTTATTGCAACAGCATTTGTAGTAATATGCAATATGAATAACAATGCACTAACTTAGGTGGCTAAAAAAAACTACACTAAAACCAGTGATGTCAAAGTTGAAACCTATACTGATAAATTCATTAAATGTTTTCACCACTTTAAATAAAATCGAGCACGAATGACAGAAATTATTTAGATAGATTAAACTGATGCAAACGAGGATATTGCTATAATACTAATAACATTTTTACTGTGCTTTCTCTCCAGTTCCCATAGCTGCGACTGTCAACTGGCTACAAACAAGATTTCACTGGAGCTTCCTTTTTCCCGGCAAAACTTCACCGCAATTCCAAAACATGTATACCATTATTCGAGGGCGAAAAGAAGATTCCATTATAGAAACCGCGAGGGGGAAAATACTTCCCAGCACTTTATTTATCGAAAGTGCGTCCGCACCTGTACAAGACATGCGATAACTGAGCTCTTACCTCACTCCATACGACTGTAATCCCTTCAACTTCCAAAAGTTACTCTTTCAAACTGCTTGTACAAAGTATCCCGACTGCTTCACGGTCAGTACATCCGTGTGCGTGACTTGCCCTTGTACACAATGCCGACTGTTTTGAATTGACACACGGGTTGTGGATGCACCACCGGTCCTCACTCTCTTCAACGCCGTGTGTGAATATAGCCCTGCCCCCCAACGAGCACGTTAACCAATCCTACTACGGTGAAGGGCTGCCTTATGAATATTAAGTAGGCTACTTGACTGAACACCGCAGAAAAGGTAACCAGGCAACGTCATTAATATTCAAGAGCTAAACCTTCGTCATAGTAGGACTTGTACGTTCAATTAGGAGAGCGAGAGAACTACAACAGCACAGTCACGTGTTTAGGGACTATACACTGTCAGGCTGGTTTACCTAGAAGACTTGAGGCCTTGTTAATCCTTAATTTGTATTCATCATGTTCAGACTTGTTTCAAACACAGATTGTAAAACTGGTGTTTAAGTTCTTATTTAAACATACAGTATTATGCTGCTAAGAGTAATTATCTTTTGAGAAAGTATACTCCTTATAAACAGGTTTTATTAGCCAGATAGATGACAATACATTTGTACATTTTAATGTCTTTTAAATTATTATTTTCAGAAATGCAGAGGCGAAAAGGTGTCATGCATAAAATAATATGTAAAGAACATAGAGACTATTAGGTTCTATTCTTTTACCTTCTATTATAAGATCAAACCTGAGTGATAGAGAGCACAGCTGGGAGTAACCTCTCGGTTTAAGCCAGACATAATCTATGTTAAATATAAAAAAATCATGCTTGTGAAACAGAATAAACAACCATATCACTGTTAAATCTTAAATCATCTAACACCTACTGTGCCTGGTCGGTATAGCTAGATTTAAAAAAAAACATGTCAAGATGCGTCCCTCTTAAGGTCAAAGGATCAGTTTGCACAAAGTGCCCCTGGCAATTGAACAGGAAATGGAGAGGAAGTCAATCAGTGTGCCCACCCTTCCTGTCTGTTCTCCAACAGGCTGGACTGAGTCCAAAGATCACAGGATTTTACCATAGACAGTAAAAGAAATGGACACAGCGACCCCATTGGAACTCAATTGAGACAAATGAAGCCCAGTTTTAGCGTTTTTTAGCACTTCCGTTTCTGACGCGCAGACTCAAACGAAGCTTGACGACGTCAGCGACCTGTCTGGCAGATGTAAATCTTCTAGTAGCTGTGCGTGAAAACTGCCATCGTTAATCTTGCAGAGTAGGCGAGCTTGAGCGGGGAGTTCTTTGTCGTGAGTGAGCAGGAGTAAGTATTCTGATTAATTATTTTGTATAGTATTTTAAAATGTACCGACAGTACGCCATATTAAGTTAATTGCCTGCGAGCTTCCCACCTGTGTGTACGGTAATGCGACAGAGAGCCGAGTGGTTATGACGCAATCGTTAGCCTATTTTTTACAAAAACTGTTCATACGGGGCCATAATGTAACATAGAAGGTAATGGAGCCCTTTATACATTGTCGTGTATCTTTAGAAATAAATAATGGACAAACAGTGTCTTCAAACGCCTCAGATGTAAAGTTATTCGCTGTCAAAGTGACGCCAAAATGAATGGGAGTCAATGGGAATGCTAACGCATGTGAAGTTCTGCTAAAAGATGGCAGCCCCCACCCGACTTCAACTTCCGGTCGAGTTCCTTGCCCCTTGGATTTTACCAGGAAACCCATCAGAGTCTGTGCTTTAATCAAATACAAATAGAGTTCCACCTAGTGGTTGATCAGTGGCAAGCTCGTTGGAGATGTTTAATGAGTCTAAAAAAACTGTGTATGAATCTGTGGGAAAGTCATGCCATTCATTATTCTTGTGAATCCTTGGCATAATTGAGATAGTAAACAGAAAGCAGAATTCTAATAGGTAATAACATTATTTTGTGTCGTAACATGAATAAATGAAACACAAAATATGTGTGGTGCCCCCTAATGTTTATAATGAAGGACTGCATGAATTCATATTTTTGAAAGACAAATGTTTATAGGCGTCTGTCCACATTTTAATTTTTCTTCTTCTCTGTGAACCTCTGGTTGATTTTTCTGTCTAATCTAACCTGGAAAAAAAATAACAATAAAAAAAAGACAGTAACATTCTCACTCAATGCCGTGATTATTTAAAGGCAAACAAAATCACAGAAAGAAATAACGAAAAAGTAATGATTCGTACAACATGTCTGCTTAATTATTGTATTGAAAAAAAAATAGTTTTGATTTATTACTTTATTAATGCGCCAGTTATCGTTAACCTCGTGTCGTGATCAAGCCAATTGGTGAGTTTCAGTAATATGAGTTTACACTGCCATCTTCTGGACATCTCTGCACAATGAATTCAGAACAGCAAACTAGCATAGCCTACTACTTTTACTATTTTTACCATATCATTTTAAAGCAGAAATAGTAAAGTGTTATGCTACTATGCTGTTCCGAATTAAATGACCTTTACCCCATAACAGGTCTCAAAGGGTAATTTTTTTGTTGTGTTTTATTAAATAGCTACTGATGAAGAGTAAAGAGATGTAAATATATGTAAAATATAAAGGGAGAAGGGGAAATTTTAACTTACAAACCTACAAATGTACAATTCTTTCATTTATTTTCTCATACAACTTTCTTTGACAGGCATCTCACAAAACAACTAAGCAGAAATAATTGACAATAGTGAAAAGTTTGGTGGTGACATAAAATGTGACTTTTAAAGTGGTGAAAACAGAGCGAAGGTATGAACAGTTAAGAGAATTTATAAGTACTTTGACATATATAAAAAAAAGCCATGTTTTGATTGGTTATACGATTTTGGCCTCACTTGAAAATTAACAGTCAACAATAATGCAACCGGACATTCACTGCATGAGGTGGAAGGGAAGAAATCTCCAACAGAGCAAACCACCATCCTTCCTGTGGACTGGAGCTGGGCTGTGACCCAAAAAGTGCCTTTAACCCTCTGATCTCTCTAGTGATCAAATGCACAAACAACACCAACAATCAAATAAAAAAACTACAGAAACAGTCCCCCAATCACAATCTTTCCATCTGACTAGTGGGATCACGCAATGGTCCACATCCTCGCTGTGAAGAACAGCAGGGGAACCCAAAAAGACTGGCCACAAAAGCTCCAGCATGATTTCTGAATAAAGGAGAAATCCTGTTGACTGGAAGAACATGCAAGGGTGTTCAGCGTCTCACGTTATCGGCATGTATTCAACAGGCAAGTCTCCCACTGCATCCCCCCTTTGGCTCCTGATTTAGTCACACCATCAGCCCTGAATGACAGATCCCCAATCTCCCATCAACCTCCTGTTCTCATATCCCAGAACATAGAGAGACAGATAAACTAAGGGGCAAAATAACTGAGAAATGGACACTTTATAAATCAGTCAGTTCTCAAACAGTGCTATCATATAATTATTTATGTTTGACAATATAAGACAAAACAACAGTTTACTATGCTAAAATAAAACAACAAAATAATTTTACCGCTCAGGCCAAACTGGCAAGTGCACAGCCAACATTATATCTGCAAAAATAAACCAACAGGCTGAAAAGTGTTGTGGTGTGTATTCTTTGGCTGTTGTTTATTGTAGATGTGTATCTGAAAGTTGGAATCCAAGTTTAGACCTAAGTCCAAATTTGACCCAGGTGTCCAAAAACATGATCTTTGGGATCACAAGAGCCCGCTCATTTCATGTAAACACAACTGCACTCTGAGTGGCCTTTCAGTCAGGCAACAATCTCTCGCTCCGGCTGACCTGAGCCCTCCATTGGCACAGCACTGAACACAATCACCAAGCTACATTTCACAGCACTTTCTTACTACTTTTCAACTCCATCAGAAGTCACTGGACTGGAGAACTGTACAAAGAAGAATTCTCTGGATTAGTGAAAATAGGAGATCTTTTTCTACTAAACACATAAATATCATGTTTTATTGAAACGCTTTGTTTCCATTTTTGCTTAGAAAATGTAACACTTTAACATCACACATTAACTAATGTTATTTTTTTATTGTTCCAAAAAAAAGAGGAAGAAAAAGGAAATGAAGTTACGATTAAGAAAAAAATCTAAATGTGTGTTCAATTTTAATATTTTACTTTTGTGAACATTTATTTAAGTGTAAGACTTCTGTCATCATTATGCGACTGACTGGGAAAACAATGCTTTCTTTTACTAATTCACAATAACAATACACTTTGTGACTTTTTAATGTCAATTATGACTTTTAATGTAAGAAATACAACTTTATAACTCAATTATAACTTTGCACTTTTTTTTTTTTTTTGGTGAACATGTTCTTAGCTTCAGTCTATCCTTATAAACCTTCCTAATTATGTCATTAAATACATATATTTATAAAATAATAAATTCAAGTGCTCACGTGCATTACACAAAGATGCTTTCCCCACATGTTGATATGTAAAATACTTTGTACATAGGAAACAAAAGTTGAAAAAAGAAAGAAAGAAAGAAAGAAAGAAAGAAACTATGAAAAACTATAAAGTTTACTATGTCACAGTCCATGGCTATTTATATTTTAATAAGGAAATACAAATTATGTCAGACAAACTAGTGGTATTTTACATTTCTGAGCAGAATTTTTGACCCTAGTCATGAAACTTGTTAACCTTAATTGATCTATCCTAAGCAGCTACAATATTGCTGCATATTTTCCAAACTACCCTCCATTTATATTGTCAGTGCCTCTAAAGCCTAATTTTTTAACTATTAATCTCCTAGTTTCAACAAAAGTTTTCAACAAATGCTGCATTATGTCTGTTTGTGTTGGAACAGTTTACAGTTTTTTTTTTTTTTTTTTTTACTTGGATTAATCACATTCTTCAAATCACTTCTAATCCTATCCGGCATATGAAACAGAGTTTGATTATTCTGTTAAGTGCTGTAACTCAAACAATGCAAATTCACTCTTTCATATTTGTCCGAGATCATAAATACTTAAGATTTTGTAATCTATTAGCTGAATGAGCATTATTATTTTGTTCTTTCTAATTATAGAAACAGGTAAAATTATTGCCTAGAATTCCTCTATTTAAGATGTTATAGCCTTGGCATTTTCATACATAGGGCAAGTGCATCTTCTTTGGAGTTTTGCACATGCAGTAAACAAACAATCAAGATATTCTTCTTGCAAGTCAACAGAGTGTTGTTCAGTAGCTGAAATTAGCCTTTATGAAAATCATTGCTAATTTCATAGAATATGGTTGAGTAGGGATTGGGATGAAATTTAGTTTCAACTCAAGCAGGCCTTCCGGAGCCAAAAAAAAAAAAAAAAAAAACAGATTAGTGGAACATAAACTGGCTAAGTCCTAAACAAGAGCTTAAAATGCTCCCTCATCCCACAAAGTCTTTAATCACGCAGTTAAGAAATCTCCACTTTGGAGCTTTAGAGGCATGTGTGTGAGTTAGTTTCACAGTCAACTCAAAACAAACAAAAAGTTAAAGCCTTGAAACACGAGTGTTCAGAGTCGAGCAAAAACAGCAAGCAGCTGAATTAGATCCTTCAGATCAGCTTCTCAGAGAAAAGCTCTCTGCACACAGGTCAAGCAGGGCCGTTGAAATTGTTTGTATTTACATATTCATCTTAAAATTTTATTTGTTAAAGCTTACACTAAGACAACGTAGTCTAATACAATGTACAAAACAATGGCAAAACAGTACTGCAGTCATTTTTAAGAACATTAGGATCTGTTTGTGTCCATGCTATTCAACATATTACCAAAGGGGTCGCTGCTCTCTTAAATGTGACCTGAAGTTTTCATTTCGAGGATGATGAAAGACAGACAACAGAAAGTATATATATATTTATATATAGTTATTGAATTTATTATTTATAAAGTTATTTGACAAAGAACACAGTGATTAATTGACCTCAAAAGCATTTCCATGTGCAGTGTGTATTTAAAGACTGGGGCTGAAGGCTGGTAATAGTGTCTGTTTCAATCACTGGCATAAATTCCTTCATTTACACAGGGGTCTGGACAAACAGTGCACTAGAGAGTTAGTGAGAACAGAAAAGTGAATGGAGCTTAGAGGCTGCTATAGCAGAACTTTGACAGGTTGTGTAGAAATATTAAGTATATCCCATATAATCTGATTAGCATTGTGCAACCAGAAGGAAAAAAATAGCAATATAAATGCATGATCGCATAGCTGATAATGGAATACAAAATCATAGAGGCTATGAAGTATGAAAAATGCCATAGCCCTCAAAAGCACAGACTTTCTGGATAGTGAGGATAAAACATTGAAGTTGAACTGCTTTCTTCTTTTTATGAAAAATGAATAAAAATTAAAATAAATCATGCATCACAAAAAAAACAAATGTTTTTCAATCATAGTTTTCATATTGTCTTCATCAAACATCCCTTACATATTACAGTGAGAAATACAGCTGTCTGATTCAGTTCTATGCAAGTGGAGAATGGAAATGTTATTATTATCTGGATGTTTTTGCAGTGGTTTGCAGTGGGACAGACTCTAGTCTACTTTATTTCCTTTTCTGTTGTTTGGACCAGATTTTACATAAATATTTAGGCATTGCTCCACTCGGTTCTGAGAATGGCTTTGATAGAGGATTACATATCCAGTGACCACTAATTCCAAAATTACACAAATATTTTGTTATAAACAAATGACAAAAACTCATGCTCAAACATATATAAAAAAAACAAATAAAATAAAATAAAACAATTCATAGATGGCATGGAAAATTGGCTTCAGACTCCAAACAAACATAGGCTATCACTCATGTTAGAACTCATGTAATAATATTAATAATAATAAAATATTTAAAAATAATTAACTTAAAACAAATGGGGGGGGGGGGGGGGGGGTCAATCAAAAATTCATGCAAATGTGAATAGTGCAAGGCAGGTAGAAACCGTTTTGTCATTGCAGTTTCAAACCGTTAGGGTGAATTCAGGTCAGTTGGGTCAATTTTTGACATTGAGATGAATGGATAAAAAAAGGCTCAATTATCCTAAATTAAACCAAAGTTTTGGAAGAAGGACCGTTTTGATAAAGTAAAAAGTGCAGCAGGGTGTTTCTTGAAAACCTTTAATTCCCACATATGATTTCATTTATTTCTTGCCCTTTATCTTTAGATTATATTATATTAGAGTATTGTTTCACCCTTGTCCAAAACCCAGACTTTCGTTATGAAAATAATAGAGACCAGAAGCTTAAATTTACTATTATGACCAAAATAAAGTGGAAAATAAAAAAGTAATTTTAAATGTTTATTGCATGGAACACACTTATAGCCAAGTTTATAGCGATAGTTGCAGAAATAGCAGTGAAAAACACATTTTACCATGTACAGTATACAGCATGTATTCACACATTAGATGAACACATTTGACTCCACCCTCTCTGCGTTCGAAAAAACTTTATTTACACTCAACCTCAAGAACATCCCGTCGTTTCAAAACAAACGATATTAAATACTCGGTAGGTATAACTGATTGCAATATTTAAAATAAACGACGGTTTACATTTATATAAATGTTCATTAATATACGTTTAACCATTTTTTTTAATAAGACAATGGCCTCAGTCCGTTAATCCTGCTTTAGAAATCAAGCTATGCTCCAAAATGCCCTAACGTGAGGCTAACCCGGTGCGCTCTCTTCATATGCTTGAATTAAGAAGTATATGTACAGTTTTTCTTTCACTTACTGTTTATTGTTAACATAGTGCAACCTATAACCGTCGTTAGGGCTGACCTTGTTTTGGTCACGCTGCCATTAAACGCGTTCGTCGGGCATGTGAGATTATGCATTGTTGTGCAGGATTAAAGGGCTTTTTCAAACGTGTGTGGTTTAATTTCCAGCACAAAAATCTGTTATAATACTATAACGGTATTCATGGAGTCGTCTTAGTGATGGTTGCGAGGTTATAGAACCAAAGTGAGGCACAAAGGTCAACTAAAAGACAGCCTTTCAAATGATTTAACCACAAGAGTTGCAGGTGTTCATATGAGCTACATTGTTTTAAATCAAATTAATCATATTGTTCAAATATTTCAGCTAATGTAAAATTCTCTCTAAATATACCAGGTACAAAAGCTTCATTCTGCATGGGAACTAAACATCATCCACTCACTGTAAGGGTTTGATTTCTATTTAAGGACAAGGCTGCAGTAGCTTGTTTTGGGATATCACAGATCGTGAGTGGCCGATGGCATCAGAGGAGATGGAGGGTCTGTGCTCATTACCAGAGGTGACGAGCATCAAGGTGGAGCCGTCAGTCAGCATTGGCTCAGCAGAGGATGCCAACTCGCAGAATGCCATGGGCATAAAGTTTATATTACCCAACCGCTTTGACATGAACGTGTGCTCACGCTTTGTGAAGTCACTGAACGAGGAAGAGAGTAAAAATATCCAGGACCAGGTGAACTCTGATCTGGAGGTGGCCTCGGTCTTATTTAAAGGTGAAGCAAATGATTGGAGCAAAACAACCTTCTCTTGAGTCAATGTAATTTTAAGCAAATTCTTTTAAATATCCTGTATCCGTTTTTTCTCTCTCTACAGCGGAGTGTAATATTCAAACATCTCCCTCACCTGGTATTCAGGTTAGGCATGTTTACACGCCATCAACCACCAAACACTTCTCTCCAATAAAGCAGTCCACCACGCTCACCAACAAGCACCGTGGAAATGAGGTCTCATCCACACCGCTGCTTGTTCACTGTAAGTCTTTATTTCTCATTCTCAGGGTATTTGTCAACCTAATCTTTAAAACTCTAACCATTTCATATATATTTTTTTCTAGCTCTGTCTATACATCAGTTGGCGGCACAAGGAGAGATGGTGTTCTTAGCCAGTCGAATAGAACAAGGCTAGTTAAAATTAATGTGATGTGAAGCAATTTGAACTTACATACAGTACACTACTGCTCAAATTTGGGGTTGTAATGGTTTTTCAAGTTTCTTATGCTCACCTATGCTGCAGTTATTTGATCAAACAAAAAAAAAACAATAATGCCATGGAATATTATGATGTAAAATGCTTTCTATTTTAAATAGAATCTGATAGCTGAAATTTCATTAGCCACTTCAAAGTCATGTCTTTCTAATATGCTGATTAGGTGCTCAAGAAACATTTTTCTTTATAAACAATGTTGAAAACAGGTGTGCGTCAAAAATTTTTGTTAGTATCAACTTATTCTAAAAACACCTGAACGACCCCAGACGTTTAAACAGTAGTGTAATTTTTAGCTATATATGTCTAAAATTGTAATAAATGAGGTCTTCTTTCCTGTTTCACTTTGAATTAGAGTCTGTAATAAACCTGCAGGATGAGGAGGGATTCACCCCACTGATGTGGGCGGCAGCTCATGGACAGATCGCTGTGGTGGAGTTCCTGTTACAGAGTGTGAGCGCATCATACACACTCCAAATCTACCTGCACAAAGCTCTCAGCTAGCATTGCTGCCATCTTCATTCCATGAGCTCTTCATTCTGTCACCTCTCTTTCATTCTTTTGAGATTTTAGCTAAAAGGCTTTGAAGAATCACCTGATACACAACGCAAAAATACAATTCTATAGCTGGAACTCCAGATGCTCACAGCTCTTTTATTTCAGGGTGCAGATCCTCATCTCTTGGCCAAGGGAAGGGAGAGTGCACTGTCACTAGCCTGCAGTAAAGGGTACACCGATATTGTCAAAATGCTTATCGACTGTGGAGTTGATGTCAATGAGTATGATTGGGTAAGCGGTCAAATTATTGATTCGATTCCTGAATACATCTAAAGCTATGACCTGTGAATGATAATCTGGTGTTAGTGACCTTCATCAAAATATGCTGGCAGTTTTATAGCTATGCAAAAGGATAGGAAAGGTTTGTCGAGTTTGAGACGTTTCCTGGTATTGTTATATGGTGTAAATATACTTCTATGACTTTAATCTTTAGTAACCAGAATCAATGTTTATGCAAACTGATTTGCACCTAAGGCAGCGCTTATGTTTTTCCAGAATGGTGGAGCACCGTTACTTTATGCAGTGCATGGTAATCATGTTCGCTGTGTGGAAATCCTCTTAGGTAAAAGGCTTACTTTGAACTAATTTCATTGCAATGCAGTGTTTAGGTATTTTTGTTAAAAAAAAAATTTGTATTATTTCTGATCACTGGACAGAGAGTGGAGCTGACCCAACCATGGAGTCTGACTCTGGGTTCAATGCTATGGACATGGCTGTGGCGATGGGACACCGAAATGGTAGCTATAACATGATTACCATCAGCATTAAATGAATAGGGTCTCCAAAACGTAACATGACTATTTTATTAAGTACAAGTAATGCATCTTAAGAATATCATACCTGGTCTTTGTGTTGGTCTCATCGGCCATTGTAATTCCTTGTATTGTTGCCTCCCAGTCCAACAGGTCTTGGAGGGCCATCTTCTGAAGCTTCTGCAAGGTATCAAAGAATAACCAGAGCAACTACGAGAAGAGTTAGAGTGAATATTTGAGTGTTGATTATGATGAAGTGGACAATACTATTTTGCATGTTTGCTGAACACACTTTATATGAAGTTAATTGTCATTTTTTTTAAATCCACCTTGGCACAGATCAACAAACATATGGCAATTGATGAGATCGGAACTTAACCGTTTTGAATCTACTGATATATATATGTGGGTTTTGTTTCATGTACGTGTGTTTTAGGTCACTGATTTTTACTTAGTTCCAATGTGTACTTGAAAATATATTTATTTTGACATTTAAATTAAAAAAATAATCATTTTCACATTAAACTTAACTGGTATTATGGTTTATCAAACTAAATCTGGGTACTTTAGAATCACTCGAGTGGAAAAGAACATGGTAAACCATAACAAACATAATTTACAGAGAGAAAAGTACTAGTTCAACTGTCACTTGTTATTGCTATTTCATTCCCAGGTTTTTACACTTTGAATGCCCGCTTTTAATGCAAGTCTTGTGTTACAACACTGTAAATAAACCTTAATTTATACTTGAGCGTATGTCTGAAAAACAACTTTTTTTGTACTAATTACATAGAAATAATTGGGGTTGAAAATGATTTGTTTTAAGTGACCAGCATGGAATGATCTCATCCCCAATTAAAACAAAAACACAAAACAGTATTTAATAAGCTTTTTTTCAATAGCAAATATTTATTTCCAGATGTTGATTCAAAAAGGCTACAATGAATGAGCCTCAGTAACAGGGAAGGTTGGAGGCAAAGATGCCTCTTGGACCGCACAAACACACTCAAAACTGTGCATGAACTTGTGTAGTACAATCGATCTCACACTCTCAGCTTGGACACATGAGGGTCACATCAGTGCATGAAAAGAAAATAGGAGATTCGGGGATGCAATATATATTTATAAAATAAAAAAAATAAAAAAAAGTCCCACAAGTTTCCGCTGAGACCAGAGATTTCAAACGCCTTTCCTTCCCGTGACGTTAATTTGCCTCATTCTTTGAAGCCTCATCGAAATTCTCCACAAGGTCTGCAAAGAGAGAAAACAAGGATTCAGTAAAACAATACCAGGTTTACATGCAGTCACTGACAATTCAAAGGGATTAAAAACTGAACACTTGTGGAAAACGGGATTTATGAAGAAACACTGGACATCCAATAATTGTGGAGAGTGAAAGACGAAATCTCATCTTTATGAAACAATCTGTAAATGTTTATAGAAACATGATCTGAAAGGCAATTTCTTTGCTTCTCTCTCACTTGTGTGCCCACGTGTGCAAGTAATTTCCATAGAGAACATAAACGAGCACTGGGGGACTCAAAAGTCCACAGCTGTAAAAATGAAACCACAGAGGATCAAAAGCAGGTTGCCTTTTAGGAGATGAAATCTGATAAAACGGAACATCAACTTTTCTGCCTCAGGGCATCAGAATGGAAATCACTAACAGAAGGCTGGACTTTGTTTTCAGAGGGGACAGAAAGGGCTGAATCTCAGTAATGGGCACAATAGCACAAGCTGTTAACTGTTTTTGTCATCACACGGGTGAGCTAATTTTGCAGTGTCGGAGATGTAATCATACTGTACATGTGCAAGACTTGGGTTACTAACTGGAGTTTGCTCAGGGAGGAGAACTGGGGAATTGTAATAGCAACCGTATGTGTTCGAACCCCTCTCTTTAAAAAGAAAGCAAACTGAACCTTCAGTGCCCATAAACAATAGAGGATATTTTAAACACTTGTATATGATGACAATGTAAGAGCCAAGACAACCTGCTGAGACCCTCCTTTTTTGGAAATTTCTAAGACTCTGTCCTAACGCAAGCAAGTGTGCTTTGCTTACATTACCACACGCACAGAAACCCATATGGTAATAATTGTGACGCTCAAGCTAGGAGACATAAAATACACAAGGAATAATAGAAAATGTAAGCAAATAATCTTATGGTTAATGCTACAATTTAAAATACAAGGGATGATTTTTTAAAAATGGATGGGGGGGGTTCAGAGCAACATACTGACCTGGAACTTCGTCGTCATCTTCCTCTCCACCAGCTACTGGTGCCTTTCCATCACCAGCTGCAAGAAAATGGAGAATTTAAAATAACGTTCAAAAAATTAAATATCACTCCTAACAAAGCCTTCAGAAGTACATTAACCAAAATTAGGGGGGGAAATCCACTAGGTCAAACAAACCACAAGTAAAATACATAGTTCATGCTTGCTTTGGACTAAGGTTACACAAACTGGGGTTTGTAAATTGAGGAAAACTAATTAATGTAAAAAAAAAAAAACTACAATTGACGAACTACTTTGTTTGCATGCGTATGATGTGGCCATTAACTAACATTAAAGAACTGACGACATCTGAACGTGGTGTCAAGTGGTTTAGTCTCTCTTTAGACCAAATATTTCCCAAACTGGGGTTTGTTAGTCCTGGAGGTGCAGCGAGTTCTTCAGGGGCAGGGGCTCAAACGTAAAATGGGGCAATGTTAAAAAAAACAAAAATTATAGGTCTAACGTTACCATTTTATATTTTTGCAAGAAGTCACTTGCGGTCATCAAGCCTGCATTTATTTGAAAAAAATTTAAATATACTTTCAAATAATTTTTTGCAATGCTAATCAACACAATGTATACTTTTTTCAGGATTCTTTGGTTGAAATAAAATTTTTTTAAAAAAGCAGCATTTATTTAAAATATAACTTTTGTAATCAACACTGCAATTCAAAAGCTTGATCATTTTTTTTTTTTTAAAGAAATTAGTTTTTATTCAGCAAGGATTTGTTAAATTGATGGAAACAGTGATGGTAAATATTGCTATTGTTTGAAAATCTCTCTATTTTTAGTAATTGTGGTTCTTAAATTATCAATGAACCCCATAAAAGTATCACAGGTTCCAAAAATATAAAAAAACAAAAAACAAAAGCAGCACAACAATTTTCAACAATGGTTATAGATCAGCATATTAAAATGATTTCTGAAGGATCATGCACTGAAGACTGGAGTATGCAGAGAATTTAGCATTGCATCACAGAAATAAATGATATTTTCAAGTATATTCAAATAGAAAATTATTTTAAATTGTAATATTTCGCAATTAGTTTCTTCAGCATTTTTGATCAAATAAATGCAGGCTTGATAATATTCACACAAAAGGCCTGTAGATGACACTTAACTGCTGTATCACACAATCATAAGTCAATTGAATTCTGATTACCATTACTGAAACTTTTTGGCACCACACGGTTTTGTGTAGTGCTTTTGTAGTCATGCAGAATCCATTTTCTCAGATGTAATTTGATTTATAAAATGAGACAAACCACAGATCCAGATTTGAACTTGTGCCAGATCATGATTGGTGGGTATATTATAAATGAAAATGGGCATTGCAGAATTAGGTAATATTCTATACTATACAATGCATGGATTTTTAATTAAATCAACACACTAGCTTTGATTGATGAAAAAAAAAAAAAAAAATTAAAATATAATTTGGTTTATTTTCTTCTGTCGACCCACTCACTGAAAGAACCATATATGGCTTCAGAGTCTAGGTTTCCAAACCGACTGTGGAATATCAGTCAGTCGAGCGAAAAGCACGCAACCCATAGCAACGCCTCAGATTGACGCATTTAATAAATAAACAGGAATTTTCTGACTTTTGAGCAATTAGGTACCATTTTTTACACTTTGTCAGGTTAACTAGAATTCAAATGCAATTTGTTTTATGGACCACAATATTATTGCTATTTGTCTGAGGGGGACACTTTTGAATCATTTTGAAAAATGTCAGGGGCTTGACAAACAACAAACTAAAAGTCTATTTTAAAGCATAGGCTACTCTCTAGGGACAGAACAGCAGCATTGACACACCCCTCCCCCAGAACATGAGCTTACACCTGTTAGTTTACACCTGTTAGTCACTTTGTGAGGCCAGTTAGTTTATGCTGCTTGCTGCATAAAATGTACAAAATGAAATGTGACCTGACCTGTCTCAGACTTGTACAATCTGACTCAGTTTTGAGAACAGAACACACCTTGTTTGGGCAGGGCCTCTGCAAGTCTGCGCAGACTGGTCAGGCTGTCGGCACCCAACTGGTTGAGTATAGAGGGCAGCATCTCTGTCAGCTGCTTGGTCTCTGCGTGGCCTGTGATGGTGAAGGTGTTGGCTGCCAGTGAGGCCTGGACTTTGGGATTGTTGAAGTGGATCACTGTGCCCTGGTTTGTGAACATGTTCACCTGAAAAGCAAAATTTGAATGATGTGTGTGTACACAGAAAGACATTTTAGACATCTGTGGCACTGGACCACTCGAGTTGCACAAGTATATTCGTAGCAATAGCAAACAATACATTGTATGGGTCAAAATTAATGGTTTTTCAAAAATCATTAGGATATTAACTGAAGATCATGTTCCATTAAAATGTTTTATACATTTCCTACCTTATTTTCTTTTTATAAGTAATTTGTATTTGCTAAGGACTTCATTTGGACAACCTTAAAGGTGATTTTCTCAACATTAAGATTTTTTGCACCCTCAAATAGCTGTCTCTTGGCCACATTTGTACATCAAACCATACATCAATAGAAAGCTAATCTATCCAGCTTTCAGATGTTTTATAAATCTCAAATAAAAATGTCCCTTAGATTTATACATCATCTGAAAGCAGATCACTGGTCACATATGACTGGTCACATTTGTAAACAGAATGGGTGTATTCAGCCGAAACCAAACCTTACCTCCTCAATGCCAGAGATGTTATTTACTCCCAATTTCTTCAGGGAGAACTGGAGCTTTTTGTCATCGGCAGTGGCCGTTCTGTGGACCACCTTCTTCTTTCTGCGGGCAGTACCCTATCAAAACAAATACCATCAGTGTGTCTGCGAGATACTACTCTTGTTAGACATGACAGCTATTTAACATGATATTATCTTACCTTTCCACCGATGCGGACTTGCGCCTGCAACTTGGCTAATTTCTCCTGGTTCATTATGGTTTCTTTCATCTGTAAGACACAAAGAAAGATGTTAATGCTACTGAGTGGGGCGGAGTGAAGTCATAAAGCACAAAAGAGTTGTTGGGGTGCGGTCTGAACGACACATTCAGCAGACAAGCTTTTTTAGTCCACAAGACAGAAAACCTTAATGCACATCCATTACGAAATCGTCCAATTCAAGTCTTTGTTCATTTTCAAACATTGTGAACAAATCAGAAACGGCCTTTAGTAGAGAAAGAGTTGTTAATAAAAAGGAGCAGACTATGGGCGCTGGTTGTCAGGCCTGTTGAGCAAGAGCGACCACTCGACTATATTAACTTAAAGTTAGTTAAAATCTGATAGTTTTTACACCCTCGACGTAACACTTCCAGGCCGATAGTATTATGCAGCCGTTCAAAGTTTAAAATACAAAACAATGCGACGGGATTGCGCTCAGAATAGATACTCGCTCTCGTTTCACTAAGAAAACCGTTTTTAGGAACGCTGAAGGAGAAGACGCAAAATAAATGGAAACGACATTAGAATTCTGTTTGTAAATTTTAATGTATGAACATGGCTCATGGGGTTTGTTTGCAGTGAGCTAGCAGGAGTGCTAATCTCACGCGCTCTCAGGCCTGGGTCTCCCCCAGCAGGGCCGAGTCTCACCCGAGCCGGTTCAAACATCTTTTCGCGGGTGATTCCTACAAAACAGCAGCCGCGTGTGGTAAATAAGGTACTTATTTACCTTGAGCCTCGGAACCGGGGGCGGTTGTGCAGGAAATAGAGTATTTTAAAGCTCCTCACTGACCTGCACGCTAGCAGCAAACACACGCGGAGAGCAAGATGGAAGCGAGAGAGGACGACGGAAGTGACGACAGGACTGAAATGCGACGCAGTGGGCTGGATCCAGAAACCATTCCTGCCCACCCCGTACAAGTCTGGGCCAAGAATAGTGCTCAGCCAGCGAAGTTTGTGCGGTATTTGTGTAAGGCTATAATGTATGTTGATTTTGTCAATATGCAATGTCAAATCAATACGCGTATGCTTTTTATAAGTATTAATAACATCTGTTAGAAGAAGTCTGGCAGATTTACTGCTGGGTGGAAAATTATTATCAATTAAAGTAGCCTATATTAATAGCCTAGCTATAGAACGATATTTACACAGAATAAATGTAGATAAATTCAAGCCTTAAAGAGTAAGACTATCAATTATTTTACTAATCGAAATACAGGACTGTATAAACAACCAGACCTATTTTTCAGGGATAAATGCGTTTACTTTCAATAGGCTAAATGTGTGATCTGGAATGCTGAAACGAGCTAACCGTAACTTTATTTTAGTTGCAACTATAACCTCAGTTCAGTTGTTATTGTATATGTGTAGCCTATTTAAATACATAAATGTAGGCTATCATAAAGAGCGTTGCAGATGTCCAACACCTCAGAGAATTTTTCTTTTTCCATGTGGATGCAAATCTGGGGGAAACGTGTCTGTAACTGTGGAAGTAACCAAACGTTGTAGCTATTACTGAGGAATATTTTAAAATAAATTATTTTCCCACTTACTCGAAATATTAGAACACCGATAGTTACTGTGTATTAGGCTACTACATCATAATAGCTGCTATTTAAATACATTACTCCTAGTTGGAGAGCAGGAGAATTTCTCAAGCACTTTCGAAACGCACACATAGGTCTACTAACCATTATAACTTTCAATCGGTTTTATTTCGTGTATGTGAAATGTATTGTAGAGTAGGCTACATCCGAATCCCTGCAGTTCACATTATATTCATGGGACTTGTCACCCAGAGCAGCCGTGGCAGGGAAGTGCTTTCATGGTACCCCGTGGCACGGAAAGCGCCTGCTAACCCCTCTGGGACTTTAGAAACACTTTAGATGTGGTTTAACCACACATGCAAGCCCTGACCCGGCTCACTGCGCCCCGGTTCTCAAAAACTCGGCAGAATAATTAAACCACAGCCAATATGAACATCACTGGCAGTTCTTGTGATGTCAGATTGCGCATACTGTCCTCCTTAATCACCAGGCCTACTAACACCCAGCTGATTTATTTTTAAAGACTGATTATATTTTAAAAACTACATTTTTTATTTATTTCAAATCCAGTGTCAAATCCAGTTTAAAAAAATAATAATCAGTTCACCTGAGCTCATATCTGTTAAGGGTAAATATGTCCCCCTGGCCTGCTGAAAGTTCATTTAGCTGCAGTGCAAACGCGTTGTGACCGTCTGACTTTCTGACCTCGATCTTCACAATTTATAGGCTATAGCCTAATCATTTTTTTAATTGTGCCGAAATATGCATACAATTTGCAATCTATATTCGTCTGTAATGTAGCTAATATTTCCGTTTCAGAGTTAAAATAGTCTAACTTTTTTCACTAAATAGTTTAATCATCTTACAATCGCATTTTGACTTAGTCCATATATAGTAGGCTAACTAATTTGGCTAACTATTTGAGTTAACCCTATTTTAGTTATAGCTACAACCATGATTTGTGGTAGGCTATAAAACGGCACACAACATCAATCCCTATCACTCTTAAAAGTGCTGGGTTGTTTCAACCTAATTGTGGGAAAAATATGGATTTAAGCTACCCAACTTTCGGGTTAAAAAAAAAAAAAACTTTGTTAGTCCATAGGCTATTGACCAAGTTGGTTGGAAACCCAGCATATATTTTAGAGTGTAGATATAGAAGACCACCCAACAAGAAAAGTAATAATAATAATTAAAAATAATAATTAAATAATTAATAATTGTATGTTTTGTTCGATACGTTTTTATTATTAATGTTTTTAATATTTTGTAGCCTAGTTTATAAATGTAATCATAAATATACAATAAGTTATCAGCCAAATTATTCTTAATAAATTACATAAACCCATTGCTTGCAAAACAACTGCATTTTTTTTTTTAAATATTCTAAACTAATAATCCGGAACCAAAACACTATAGGCCTAGAAGTTTGCCTACATTAACTTGTTAAACAGATAAAAGGATTTAAAGTGGCGTCAACTGAACTGCCGCGAGATGGCACTCTCACAGCCCTTATAACTGCTGGATGAAGTAAATATATGTTAAATACACAAGCCTGACCACATGAGTTACCATAAAACGGCCATCAAACCGGACCAGATGTTTTTGTAATCATACAAAAATACCCCTTATACCCACTGCATCCTCCAGAACCAACATGGAACTGTAATAAAAAAGGAAAAGATAATTCATTTAGAGAAGGTCGAAAAGACCTTTATTTTATGTCGGGTACACGAGTTTCTATGGGTCAGCGTTGTGTGTCTTTTGGACAAGTATGTTTTCATCACTCCTACCACAAGTTGTTTTATTATCCAACTTTATATGCAATTTCTCTATGTTTTTGTTTTTCTTTTAATTGGCAGAGCGCGTTAACTCTTAATTGGCAGAGCTAGTGTTTTGACAGACTATTGTTTTTTAGGTTAGGCCCAGAAAATTATTTGTAAACTAAAGGTTTTATTATTATTATTATTATTATTATTATTATTATTATTATTATTATTACAGTTGTTGTTAATAATAATAATAATAATAATAATAATAATTCAGTGAAGAGATGACATTAATGACTAAGTTTATTTAAATAAATAATAAATAAATTACAACAACACAAAACAATACGCACTTGAATTGTTTAATTCAATGTTTGTACGTGCCTTGTTAATCTCAACAATTAGGTGTCACACTTGATAGCCTTTCTATTTAATCCTGTTCATCTATTAAGAGTAATAGCTAGCATTCGGCTCTATAGGCTGACTTTGTAAAAAGAAACGTGGGAAAGCAAACAGAAAGAAAAAGACAGACATTCTCCCTAAAAGGAGGAACAACAAATTAAACACAGCAGTATGTTTTTTTTTAACAAACAAACAAAGAAAAACTAAAAGATTTTGATTCTGCGTATTATAATTTAATTTTAATCCTGAATGGGCTCTATAGGCTCACTTTGTAAAAAAACAAACATGGGAAAGCAAACAGAAAGAAAAAGACATATCTCCCTAAAATGAAGAACAACAAATTAAACAAACACTGTACAGATGTATGTTTTTTTTAACAAACAAACAAATAAAAACTACAAATGATTTTGATTCCGTGTGTGATAGTTTCATTTTAATCCTGTTTCTAATTAATTTTGATGATATGTGGATACTTTTGGGTGTGCATTTTCAAGCAACATTAACTTTTTCATTAACCTTTTAATGCTTTAATTTAATGCTTTAATTATTGTCATGTATTGGCCTATTTGTTTTAATTGAGGCCTGTTTGCACGTAGGACGCTTATCATTTTGAAGCGCACTGCCAGTTCACTGTTCAGTGATGTTCAATGTGCACCTCTGGCTTTTTATGTGGAAAATCATGGCAGTTCATAAACGACCAATATTTCAGTACACTGTATACAAATATGCTACTGGTTTACATTTTTTTTTATAAAAGGGAGACTGCTGCCCGACCAAATACCAATTGCTATTAATTCTGAATATGAAAATGTTAGCCTTTCGGAATAGACGCGCATGTGCCCTGCTTTTCCAGAGCTAGAATGCTCTTTCGTGATCCGCGTGACTGATGCGAGTTAACAGCTGACTTTTTTCCATTACCAATGGCTCGCGGATGATCTAGAGCACTCCCGTGTCACGCAAACTGCGATGCGTACTGAGGCAGATAACCGAGTGGATGTTTTGAAGCATTTCTGAAATCACCAACAGTTTCATTATTTCCGTATTAAACGCCATGCACCTGAACAGACATATACAGTTTTGAAAAAATATTATGGGTTTCATCCTATTAAGAGAAATATAACAATAGCAGGGAGGGTCCTACCATACATCCTACTTACATCTTCGAGTCAATAGGCTTTTAAAGAAGACAGCGGTATTTCACCCAAGAGAGGAACATTCCCACAAAACCAGCAGAATGAGCAGCGGTGACTGCTTAAAGATAACAGATGAACCTCGCAGTTCTTTAGATTATTTTTCAAAGACTGATATTTTTTTATCTCTTCAATAGCAAGCGGTGACGCTTTTTTGTCATGTGATCAGCGAGCTGGTATAAAGCGCATGGAAAGGTCCGCCCTCTTTGGAATCCTGGTCTGGCCTTTAGGAGGGTCTCCCCAGACAGAATAAGCGCGTGGATGTTGGGATTTGGGCGACCTCTTGATTTCGTGCCGACAGTAATCCATTAAAAGCCTATGGCACTGGTGACACATTGGCACGTCCTCTCCGCCTCTCCCGCATCTGCTCGGCGCGTCTTATGAGTTCTCTCGAATCGACAGCGCAGGCAGCACGCAGGCTCAGCACACCGTTGCCCATCGGGGACCCGAGAGAGCCATGACTTTGAGCTCCGAGATGTCGGATGCGTCTGTGCTCTCGGAGGAGACCGACATCGACGTGGTCGGAGAGGGAGATGATGGTGACGGCCAGACGCGCTCCTACGTGGATGAGGTGGCTCAGATGCACGACGAGATCCTGCTCGGCGGTTCACCGTCTTGTGTGGATGGCTCCGCCGCACGGGACCCCTACAAGCCAGCAAGTAAAAACACCCTGGTGAAGCCCCCATACTCCTACATCGCACTCATCACCATGGCAATCCTCCAGAGTCCCAAAAAGCGCCTGACGCTCAGCGAGATCTGCGACTTCATCAGTAACAGATTTCCGTACTACCGGGAAAAGTTTCCAGCTTGGCAGAACTCTATCCGGCACAACCTGTCCTTAAACGACTGCTTCGTCAAGATACCGCGGGAGCCCGGGAACCCTGGTAAAGGCAACTACTGGACACTGGACCCAGAGTCCGCCGACATGTTTGATAACGGGAGCTTTTTACGCCGCCGGAAACGCTTTAAGCGCCAGCAGGCGCCTGAACTTCTCCGCGATCACGGAGGCTTTCTCCCCGCGGCCGCTGCCTACGGCTACGGACCTTACGGTTGTGGATACGGTCTGCAGTTGCAGTCTTATCATGCGCATTCTGCGCTCCTCGCCTTTCAGCAGCAGCAGCAGCCGCCGCCCTCTTCCCGGCATCCTCACACCGGAACTCTCATCCCCGCGCCTTCCCTCATGCCAAACACTATGGAGCTCACCCGTTCTCGCTTCTATCCTCCTCTAAGCCCCGGGCTTTCTTCCCCGATACAGACTGCGGCTAAGTCCCCGGTTCACCGTTCACCCTTCTCCATAGACAGCATTATCGGGAGCTCTTTAAGCCCTACGCACTCGCATTGTGCCTCACGGACTTCCCCGGTGGTCCCGGTGCTTCCGCCGACCCTCGCGTCTCAGCAATCCCCAACCCCTCTGCCGGGAGTCTTGCACGGACCGATGTCTTTACACGAATCCTACGCAAACCGGATTGTCAATGGCACTAGCGGCTGTTAATTTTTTTTTTTTTTTTACTAAACGTCACATTTAAAGCGATACACTCCTGTGTTTAAGGTAGGATTCTTTTTGTATTGTTTGTTTCACGCAGCTGAATGGTGCACATTAACACGTTCGTGCCTATATTCAAGCTGTGAAATATGAAGATATATTTATGTTAACATTTTAGTTCAATCTAATTTCCGCCCCCACGAACTTTTCGTTGTCGGTGTGCTAGTGATCACTGCATATAGGGCGTCTCAGGACAACATTTTAACAGGCTATAAAATAAATTGTCTAAAATGATATATTTTGTGTGAAAACACAGATGTTTTGTAGTTTGGCAAACTGATTTTATTATTTGTACTTTGTAATGAAAATTCACAAGAGTGAAAATCGAACATTTTTTTATACAACGTGTACTTCTCAGTAGCCTAATAAACAATGTACATTATTTGATATTGTATACTCGGAGTGTGATATTTTTTACAAGGTCTGTTTTTCATTAATAATAAATATTGTTTTGCAAAATAAGATGGAGTGGAAATTACCTTATTGATAGTATCAATAGCTTTAAATGCTAGAGCTGGGTAGCCTATTAATGATTGTCATCTGGACGACGTATCACATTTTTAAATTAGGGTAGCTACTTGTTATTAGATTAAATTACTTTTTACTAGTAATCAGACTACAGTTTCTTTTTTATTGATTACATATTATTCATAATATAAATAAATTATATTTATAAAAAGTACACACTCAGAAGTCTTCCAGTTTTGTGGACATTCACACAAAGAACAGTCATTAGTCAGGGGCTACACAGCATTTGACCTCTGGATTTACAAAAATCATTTCAGGTTTAAGAAGTGTTTCAACATTTCATCAATAGGCCTACTATGAATTATCAGTCAGTGGGTTATTTAACCATGTATTACTATGTCGTTGGAATGCTTTTGTCTTTAAAACACATGCACAAATTCACGTTATTCATCTGAACCTTTTACCTAAATAAATATTTTAATAGCATCACATTTGCATGTTTACGGTTGTCTGACTTTGGTTTATGGTCACGAGACATGCAGGTAAACAAATAAAAAAAAAAAAATATATATATATATATATATATATATATATATATATATATATATATATATATACACTTTGTAATATTGCTAAATGTTCCTTTAAAATTATTTAATTACGTATTAGTTTTCCATTAAACTCACGAATCTCCTGCAGCTCCTTTGGGAACCCCAGTTTGAGAAACCTAATGTTTAATGAGCTTCATGTTGTTAATTACAACGAATGGGATATATTTTCTTACTCTTTGTATTTTTATATAAAAATGGCACAAGATTAACCTATTAAACACGGTGTGATAAACGAGTTAGGCCAAAAGTAATCTAAAAGTAATCAAAGCCTGATTATATTACTACTTAAAATGTGTAATGTAGGCCTAATGGATTGGGCTTCGCTTACTACAATTTTGTCATGCAATTTGGAACCGGTAACGAGTTCAGATTTGTAATCTACCCAGCTCTGCAAATAGGATAATATGACTTACTTTCTGCCTCTGAAACCAGGTGTTCACGTTGTCTTGATACTCTTGGAGGCTATACTGAAAAAATAAATAGGCCTAAAACAAGCACAGGATTCAAATGCATAAATATAGCCACTTCTAACCAACAATCAAACTAACAACTAACTGCAACATGACCTTCAGGAGCCATTTAAGGCATATAACATATTAAATAAAACAACAACAAACTACGAGAAGGTCAATGAAGACAAATTTAAAAGGATAATAAAAGTTTATATATATATATATATATATATATATATATATATATATATATATATATATATATATATATATATATATATATATATATAATACCTGATAATACTTGTAATATATATTAGACTACATAAAGAAGAGGTTGTGCAGTTCTGCTCGCGGGTCAATGATTGCCGTTTTTTGCTGTTGCAGCATTTGACAGCGTCATGCATTGCTTGAGGAAATCTGACTGTGATATATACACACACACAGAGAGAGGGGGGGGGGGGTAGTGGAGGAGCAGTTGAACGCTAATGTAAAGGTTATCATGAGGGCTGTTTTGTAATGACAAGCAGCATCGGGAGTATTTTGTCTGAGCTATATGACGAGATAAACTTTGTCGGTAAAAGACTTCTACTCTCCAGGAATATTATTCCAGGATGGATTTGGAAAAGATAGTAGCCCATACGCCTATGGCTGTCCAGTTCAACTGAGGCCTGAGAGAAAGACTGTGGCCACCTTTTTCAGAAGAAAAACTGCCAGGTTTCGATTTACTGACACTCTTACGTAGCCTATTTATCGATGAAACTGCAAAGTTGAAACATTATTGTGATAAAACGATGGAACGCAATTTATTCCCTATAAGGTAGAGAGCACAGTTATTGTGAATTAGGCTAATATGTTCAGGAAATATTAGGCTAGCCTATAATTTACACAACAAAAAGTCAGAATAAATAGTACCTAAAATAAAAAGAAGATTTATAATTTGGTTATAAAATATTATGGATTATATATTCTGTCATTCAGTCTATGCTTTGTGCAATATTCGTGTTAAATAAATTATCTGTATCTGCATATTTCACTCGATCAGTGTGACTTTTAAAGTTACTTTTAAGAAGATAATTTGACTTTGTTTTTTAACCCGTACCTAATTACAAAATTATTGTTGGAATACTAGGCTACTAAAGGCTATTCACTCCTCACTAACAGACAACAGGAGCGGCGATGTAGATCGGTTCCCCATCATGGCCTATGCTACATATCTCTGTATGTTGTTTCCCACATTTATCTCTGTAATTGCTACTCAGCGGCAGCACAGTGTCACTGGGGTGAGAAACGCGCTGTTTCCCTGCCCTTAGGTCGGTGATAATCGGCGTGATCTGATCCAGCTGGCCCTGTCCATGGGAGTGCACCGCTCTAACACTTTTTCTTTGTCATCTGCTGTCATTTGTAAGGACCAGGATTCAATTTACAGAGTGGGCCAGAGATAGTAAAAGGAAATCAGCCAGTTTCACAGAGCGCGTGCATGTGTGTAGAGATGCCGAGGCCAGTTTGCTGAACTTCACCAAATGCCATTGCCATCATAATTAACTGCTGCTGGGATGCTTATACGGGATAATGGCCTGTAATTATAGATAAACTTCTTCAAAGGCAGGACAATTAAGTCCACAATAGAAAATGTTTGAGACCAATCCAGATTAAAAAATATTTTTGGGCAATCAAAGTGCGCCACGGATGCGGTTCAAAACGAGCCGTGGGTAATCTCGATGAAAAATAAAACCAAATGTATTATTTCTAAAGTTGTATTTGTCTGATTTTTGTCACCCTATTGGAAATCTGGAGTAGCCTCTCTGGATTACGCAGAGGAAATGCATAGTAGAGATAGTTCAGTATGCCAATAGAGCAGGAAACGCTCGCACGCGTACGTGCACACAAAGAGTGTAGTGCCACTATGATGTAACCATTGGCTGGAGATAAACGTGAAGGGGCGAATACTCTTTTACCCTCCAAACATCCATTTATTTATGCACTTCTTTGTTTATTTGTCTATTAATGCAGACAACTTGTGAGAACTCATAGATGAAATATACTTGAAAAGGCACATTTTCCTTAAACAATAGTCTATATTTGTCTTATCTGTGCAAATATACCACGGTAAAATAATTAAACAACAGCAAAAGTACATGCATAAACAGACTGTATGAAATTAACATATAATTGTTTAACATATATTGTAACACAATTATTCCACTTTATTTTTTACACTGCTTCGGGGAGGTCCTGGGTTTATTTTGCGCATCCATTCAGACATTATTTTAGCTCGTGCAAAGTCAAGGACTGATCGCGTGCTAAACTCTACTATAGTGTTTTCATCTTGCCAGCTTTATAAATTATAGATGGTTACTATCCGAGCGTCCTGGTGTGTAGACAGAATGCTAGCGGACAAGCTAAAGGGGATGTTGCCGAGTAGAACTCAAAACCGACCAATAAAAAATCCAGGCTTCAAGATGCCCATTTTAAATATAGCCTATAATTAATAGCAAGCGTAATTGAATCATATGTATTTGCACACACACACACCGAAAGAGGAGGGCAAGATGGGGAGAAGCACTTCATCTCTTAATTCCACCTGTCCTTAATTCTTCTTGCCAAAAAATTAAAATAAAATAAATAAATACAATAAAATAAAAGAGAGAGAGAATCAATACACACCAATGCATGTTTAGGCCTACAACACAAAAAAGTTTAGGATACTACAAATAAAGATATAGCCTATAAAAGCAGATATATGACAAGCTGCTTTTTTTACTTTTTATATTATTATTATTATTATTTCGTGTCTGTACGTTTTTTTACCACCTACATCAAATGTAATAAAGAAAAAACACTTAATCTACACATGGATGTTTCAAATACAGACACTTAGAGATTACGTAACTAAGGCAATTTATGATATAGACTGCTTTGAACAACCCCCCCCCCCTCTCTCTCTATATATATAGCCTATATATATATTTATATATTTATATATATATATATATATATATATATATATATATATATATATATATATATATATATATATATATATATATATATATATATACATTAATTGTATATTGTATAAACATTATCAACACAATTTATAAATATAGCATTATGTATAGATTTATCTAAAGAATTGTTTAAAAAATGTTCCTGTGATGTAGCCTATTAATATCCTACTGATCAACTGTTTTCGAGAATAACACAGTGCTGTGCTCACATAATTGCCTTTTTGATTCATAAGTTTTCACTACGATTTACAATGCTATAAAAATATGCGAATCTAATGGTACCTGATGTTATCTTTGAAAATTCAAGCAGACTAGTATTATGGTCGTATTTTAATAATTGCATTGATTTCACCACATTGGCCTTTAAATACGAAAACTACTGCAATTTCTGTGCAATTTAAACGAATCAGCTTCTGGTCTCAGACGCATGTGCTTATAAAACAATTATAAAATAGGAAATCAATGTCTAAAATAAAATATAGTAATATATTACACACAAAATGACAGAATAAAACATTTATAAAAAATACTGCCATTTAACCATAATTCAATTTTTTTATTATTAGCAGGAGCAGCAGAATCTATATGTTGCAGATATTTTTTTGCTCATGAAATCAAGAAAATAAGTCTAAACTAACAGAATAATTGCTTCACCATAAAGTACAGAACTGGTGCAGATATACGGAGGGAAAGGGCTTGTGCACAACGACAATAAATATGAAGATAAAGTGTTCTTTTTAAAAAAAAATATAAAGATATTATTACTATACCAGTATTATTTTAATTCGAAGTCTATTGTCAATATCCAATTAAGTATGCATCATCATAATCATCATAATCATCAATAATAATAATAATAATAATAATAATAACAGTTCAAGCAATTCAGCAAAAATTCTACTTCATATATGTTCTTTCGACAAGCTATAAGGAGAAGGAAAAAGAAAAAAAAAACGGAAGTTGAAGATTGAGTGGACTACACAGTGAGCGAATGTCTTTGTGGCCAGCATCAGACCAAAGAACAATACACAAACACTGGTGCTCATAATTTATGTTGTTACATCCACAATTCTTAACCAATTTAAATATAAAGAACAGAAAATTGGGTGAGTAGGACCAGGAAACCACACCAAGAGGCTGGAGTTTACAAAACTTAAACAAACTGCAGTTTACAAAACTGGAAACAATCAAAGTCCTGGAAATATTCTTCCTTGTTTTCAAGTGTTTAGGATTGTGTGGGAATGCTGAGTTTGACCCAAGATCCCTGGTTAGAAGATTATCAAGTCAGGTTTAAAGGTCATGGAGATCAGGGTTAGAGCTATAACACAGTGTCTAAAAGCTAAATGTCTGTCACACCCCACAATGACATTACAGCCTATGCTCATCATAACATCTTCAGTGAAAGTAAACTTGTTGTGGTACAGTAACAGAACTTATAGACAATTTAATTGTATAATATCGGTTTCATGATGCAAACTAAGACTATTCAGATTTGATCTGAAAAAACAAGACTTTCGGTGAAAACAAATGCAGTCAATTTAATATAATACATATATTTTTTTTATTTAGATGTTACCACACAGAGCACGTTCAGGTTGTATGATTGAAAAAAAAAAGGTTTTACAGTGAAATCTGTTTTAGTTTAGAAGCACATTGTAAACCACGGTAAACAATAAAATGGTTAACTCAAAAATCAAAGACACTGCATTAAAATTTACTGGAATTTCACATCAAAATACTGCAAAAGTAACGGGAACAAGCTTTGCAAATAAGTTTCACAAGTCTGAATCCACATTAAAAGCAGAATTCACCTGATACACGCTTACACACACTATGTACTACTTTGATTACATCCTCTACTAATGTAACTTTTAAGAATCCATTGTGTGTTCATGTGTGTGAATAAGCAAGAGAGGTATTACAAGTAGAGATGTAATAAGGCAGTGAATGCCCTCCATGGGAGGCGTTGCATCCCTTTCTGATCTATTCACATTGTAGCCCAGCAACACTTATCCTCTGTATCTGTATAGAGCCGAACAGTGTGTTTGTGTGTATGTGTGTGTGAGTTTTACGCTCCATTAGCAAGTTTGAGAACTAAAGGCAGGTCTGAATACAGCTCCAATTAGAGAGAGTTAGAGAGCCCACTAACACACTAGTCTCTCTGCCACCCAACTTCAGTCAATTACTTCTCTCTTCCTTTCATGCTTTCTCTTTTCTTCTTCTCTTTCTTTCTGTCTTTTGTCAATTCTGCTTTCTCTTTATCCCTTTTCTGCTTTTATTTCGTTGTCTCCTTTCTCTCTTTTCTGTACTTGCTTTAAAAAACTGTCCATTGCTATATTTTCCCCATCCTATCTTCCTATCTGCCCCCGCTGCCGGTGTTGTCATTGCATTGAGGCGATTCCTGTGGAGAGGTTATGAATATAAATCCAGTGGTTTTGCTTAACACTGTTTTTATGCTCACTTTTTTTTTTAGTGACAGTGCTTCATGTGTATAATGCACATAACATCAAATCACTATAGACATTTGAAATGTACATTTCTTATTTCAAATGTAAACCAACACCCACAGCCATTATGACAGACACAGCAGATATCTGCAATATTAGCACATGTACTCCTGGGAAATACATTGTTTTGTTACAGATGATGGGTTTTAACGTCCTGAAAGAGGATCAGTCACTACATGTGCAAGTTTAAGCCAGATAAGCAAAACTGTCCATCACTATAATATTCCATAAACATATCTATTAAATCATCAGTATTGATTTGGCAAACCCAATTATTCCTTATTTCCTTTAAAGGAATAAATAAGTATTTAAATAAATTGCACTAACTGAAATTTTATTTGAAAGAATTATGATTATGCTTATGGCATAGAAGGTACAATAAAACATTCTGACTGAACAGTGGGCCAAATCTAGTTCTGTGTTTTTATATGTACATGCTACTATTTGTCTGTTCAAATCTGGCTTATACAGACACACTTCCCTACCTTTCATGTATCCTATAATGACCGACTCAATCGTATTTCCCCAAACAGCCTGATTGTGGACGCCAGTTACACGCAATAACGCCACTGGAGCATAAACATTTTAGCACGCAATGCCGGGCCATTCATCACAGTGACACCCATAGGTAATCTACACCACACACCGCACTGGACGTTAACCAGAGGCTCACCACTACCCTTTTCTCTCTCTCTCTCTCTCTCTCTGGCTTAAGGTTTTGCCCTTTAATAGTCTTTGCTAAACATTGAGTCATAAAATCCATTTCTATGATAAAGTCACTGTAAAACTGAATATGTGCATCTGTTAGCTTAAGAAGCTAATTTGAATCTTAAAAGTGTTTTTGTTGGTATTACCCTAATGTGTTTTTTTTTAATACAGTTCATGTTTAGCTTAATGCTACCACATTAAGTATATTTTTAGGTTAACCGATCAAACATTTTCACAGTGTTTGTTAGCCAAGCTAAAGTTGTCCAATATCTGTTTCACAGGCCATCCATCATTTTTGTTTTTGTTTTGTTTTTATAGAAGAAAGGAATCTACCAAATCATAGATTTTGTTGGTAAAATAAGCATTTTGAGGATGGCTGTCAAAAATGTGTATGTGTGAAAGAAAGCGCACGTGCACGTGTGTGGCCACTGAAAGCAGACCTTTAGAGTTCCTGTCTATGCTTGCTCTCTGAACTTCGCATTTGCATGACGCCCTTGTCAGTCATTCAACTAAACCAAAGACAACAGAGGGAACCACCCATGAAGACTTGCTCTTTCAGTCTGCCTCTTACTCAATACATTCCCTCCCTTCTCCACTTCCTTCTTCTGGATCGAGGGTGATGCCGTAATTTCATCAGTCACTGACGGATTTCTCCAGGTGGCGGTGAAAGGTACAGTACAGTGTAACACAAGTCTCCTCGACTCACACCATCATTATCTGACACAGCAGCAACTTTGTTCCACTCTGCTATTATAAAGGAAACAGCACCAAAACATCCCTGCAACCCCTGAAACAGATTGGGCTTTGAAAATGTGCAAGATAGTGATCAAAAACTACACAGTGAGTAAAGGCATCACAAGGTTTGAGGTAAAGGCCCGTGCCTCAGTGTCAAAGTGGCTTATGTAGTATGATGGAGGGATGAGATAGGAAAGAAGCGTGCAGAGCCTTCTTGTAGCACTTCCAAGGTTATATGGTGAACCGAAACATGTTCAGCATTAGTCAAATGCCAAAGCACACAGCGATTATTCTGTCCTTGACAGGAAGCTAACTGCATTATTTAGCATACATCATGATTTGATCCTTTGTTTGATAAATGCAGATGACAATTCTGTATTATTTACTTACCCTCATGCCATTCTAAACCTGTATGAATTTCATCTGTGAACCATGAAACAAGATTTTCAAATTTTCTTTTGTACATACAATGAAAAATTTAATCATTTGAAGAATAAAAAAATATATATATCTCCATGCAATGAAACTTAATGGGGTCCGATGTTGTTTTTCACTGCATGGACAAAAACTGTTATTTTAGGTTCTGCATAAGAATAGGAGTCATACAGGTTTAAATGTAATGTGCAAGTCTTTCACGTTCATTAATACAACAGATGTTTAATTTTTTCAACAGAATGGAAAACAGAAGTGGAATCCCGCAAGAGCAGCTCAAAGTAGTAATTTTGTGCATAATCTTTGTGGAGAAAGAGCAGTATCCTGAGCTGCTGCATTTCATTGTGGCAAAAACAAATTCTGCCTGCCTTGCTTGGCTTGTGACTTTGTTGTACCATGTCTGCTGAAAGTGTCTTCCTTCAGATTCCAGTCTTTGTCTGTTGATAAATTACTTTATCTGGAAAAAAAAAAAAGGTTTATGCTCAATGTCAATCTCTTTCTCTCACAGTGACTGCGGCCCCTCGCCCTCTCTGTCCCTCAGGTAAAAAGTGAGCCTGTGCAATAACATTTTGTTTCCCGATGTGGGCCAGATGAATGCAGGCTTTTGTTTTTGCTTATCCCCTCTTCCAAAGGGCCCGTTTTAAACGTCTGCGTAAAGCACCTCTGACCAGAGCGGAATCTCCTCCTAAAGTAGAAAAAGATGCCGTTTGATTTGATACTTCCTCCCAAGGCAGCACATGCTTCCTGTGTCCTGTCACAACACGGCTGGAACTGAGCCGGTAGTTGGGGTCTCCGAGACGACTGAAGGTTGACGCTTCGGGGTGGTCGGAGTGTGCATGCATGTCTTTGAATGTGTGTGTGAGGTGTGTAGATTTTGAACGGATCGCAGGAGGAGGTTGGAGTGGAGTCTGTGGGTGGGGGGTTAACTGGATATATATGTGAGATGCTGTGTGGCTGAAGGCCTGTAGATTTCCTTGACTGCTGATCTCTCTCAGTGTCCTGTAAACCTTTTTTTCTTCCCAAACAAAGTGACTGTCAGATTTCTACTCTTAAATTATATCCTGGCTATAGAAGACCCCTCTTTCTTTCTCTCTCTCCATCCCTCTCACTGATGCATTAATTTAGTCACCAATCCACCTCTTGATATGCATGTCACTATCACACACTGAAACTATTTTGATTAGCATAAATACATGGTAGACACTACCAATTACATTTTTTATCATATTAAATCAATAATCAATTTTATTTAGCAATGCATTAAACTGATCAAAAGTGACAGTAAAGGCTGCAACGTTACAAAAGATTTCAGTTTCAAATAAAAGCTGTTTTTCAAAGAATCCAGAAATATTGCTTCATAATTTCCAGATAATTATTAAGCAACACAACTGTTTCTTGTTTCTTGAGCATGATTTCTGAATGGTCATTTGACACTGAAGATTGGAGTAATGTTGCTGAAAATTCAGCTTTGCATGCAAAATTTCAAATATCACCAGTCTTTTATATAAGGAAATTATACCTTTATCAAAAAGTGTCAATACAACACTTCAATGGGAAAAATGTACATGTATAGACACACTCACATAAGTTAATGCACACAGAAACACAACAGTTGTGATTCAGTCCCCTCTCTGCAGCTTTTTGGCTGGAGGGCTCTATTGCTGGGTGGTGAGCATTAATTACACCGGCTGCTCTGTGTAATGCACTGCTCTTTAACCCACAGCTCTTTGAAACCTCTACACTCACATTTTCATTCCATTTTTATTCCTCCCCTCTGTCCCCCTATGGAACATCCAGAGAAAGACAACTGGAATCTATAACATTTAATACATGATTTATTCTAATGGCAAATATTTATTTGGTCAAATTTCCATTCATTAATCATTGTTTGAAGTCTGCATGTTTCTGAAATAAAGCCATCATATAGGGCTTTATATACCATCTGTTTTAATGAAAACATAAACTGCAAAACATACTGCAAAAAAAGTAAATCCAAAACCAGTTCTTTTGGAAATGAATAAAAAAACGTAGTGTGAAAATATTTATAACAAAGAAAAAAGTGGTAACACCTAAATCAACCTTTCCAACCTATCTATATCAATATATATCAACCTTAATAATTTGGGCTACACTAAAAGTTTAGGGTCAGACCATGAAGAAAAAATAACAGTTGTTCACTTTGACTTTTTACAGTGTGTAAAGAGAGTCCATTACAAAAGAAAACTGCACATAAAAACACAACGTCTCTGCACACTTTAACTACCTGCATTAACTTACACACACCCCAATAAAATAAGTGTTTATTGGTTATATATTAGGTTGTAGACAAGGTCAACCTTGTTTCATAAAACAAGTTTACCAAATAAGCCAGGTTTATTTCAGTTAGTCTGACTTATTATCAGCTGATCTGGTTCCAAATAAGTAAGACTAACTGAAATAAACCTTATTTGGTCAGCTTTTTTATGAAACAGGCCCTAGGATTACCATTTCATTTTTATTTTAATAACAAAAGCTATATGTCAAAGGACATAATATGGCAGATAATTAGGAGTAATGAGAGCAAAATATCAGCCTGCCAACTGAAAAAATTATATATAGAGAGAGAGAGAAAGAGTAGTTAAATGAACAACCTTTTAATGCATGTTTGTGTTTGTTTCTTGGCTACTGAATTAAATAATGTGTCTTTCACTGAGCATGTTGTTCCTTTTGCGACAATTGTTTGCATGCAGATTATATCCGCTATCCTGTGTTTGTTTTTGATAATTCATCTATAATTCTTTATTAGGCGGTTTCGGACCCCTGTTATTTGCCAGTGTACATGCCTCTATTCATCTTCGCATTGAAATAATATTTGCACAGCGTTTCTGACAGGTTCCACAAAACACATGCTTGTCCCTCACTAATAGTTCACCAGAGCCTAAGACAACATTCTCAGCTTTGTTTGACCAGAGTGTTTGTTGTTTTATCCAAGAAATCATCTAGGCTGAGAAAGCGCAAGAAAATCCTTCACTGAGAATGACATAGAGCTGTGCACGCAGACACATACAGACAGTACATACGCATTTGGGCACAAACACACACTCACACAAAAGCTCAGCAGTTGTGCCAAAGGAAACATAGTGAACATGCAGTTTTAGTAACCATTAAATTGCAGTTTGGGGGAATTCTACTTACATTTCTCTGTTATTGATGTATGAATGATCTATTTATGCTGGATAAATTACCTAAAAATGTGCAAACAAGCACTTAACATGAGCACAAAAGCATTTCTGACACATAGAATATCAGGTCAATGGTTTCTCAGTGTCTAGCTTATTGTGCAATGTCTATTTTTGGGAATGAGTGCAAAAAAAGTATATCAAAAATGAAAATAATGTCATCATTTACTCACCGTCATGTTGTTCCAAAACGTATGATTTATATATATTGTGAAACACAAAAGAAGATATTTCAAAGAATCTGTCGGTGTCTAATGAATGTTAATATCTAACATTTAAAAAAAAAAAATTATGAATTCTAACATCTCTGTCTGTGTCTGATAAAAATGTAAACAATACAATTTGTTATCAAAATGTATGTTTACAAAGTGTAAAGTTGCATGATTGTTTGAGAGAATTTCATTGCAGTCATATGACATACTGGAAGAGGACGAGCTCTAAAATTATGAAAAAAAAAAACTTTAACATGCATTCATGTAATTATGAGAGACGGTCAATGAAAAATCATAAAACCACATCTGATTCATACACCACAATGTGTGATTTTCCTGATCCACAATGTGTGACTCACACTTCCACAATATGGTGATATCATTTGATTATCTTTCCATATGGCTTGCTATCAAGATTCTGTGTCAGTTATTTCAATAAAACCTGTTGTTTTTCTTTTCCTCTTACTGAAAGTTTTATTAGCTGAATGTCAAATAGTTTTCTATAGTGTCTTTACCGGTTTTATGATATACTGCCAATATGACTTAACAAACTGGCAGAAGAACACACACACACATTCCTGACCCAAATCAATGTGAGACATTCATACTTTGTTTTTCCAAGGCATTCTCTACTGGGACGAATTACAACCCACCACAGCTTTATGGACCTGCAGAAAGAAGGACGAGTGAGAGAGGGAGTGTGTTAGAGAGAGAGACCGTGTCTGACTGATTTCCACAGTGGCAGATTACATGCACATTCTCCACAGTCATGAGCAGATCATTCGCTTTCTGTGACCCTCGAAGTCTTCCATCTTCTCCTCTGAAAGAAAAAGTACCATGCCGGGTCGTGACCCGTTTACGCTCTCCCTCGCACGCGGTCATAAAACTTTAGAGTGGACGAAGTGAAACCGAGTTCAGAAAGACTATCTCTGCACAACCACAGTTTGTTCGAAAAGATTCAAAGCAAACGGCTACTTGTATAATAAAGCTCACACTGTGAAATGAAGGTTTCTTCCTAAACAGAGAGCGAGGCGAGTGTGTTCCTGTTGCGCACACACACAACGTGTCAGTTTTTCCAAAGGTTCTGCTGTGCGTCCTTTGACATTTAACCTGTTGAGCCTAAAGGGTGTATGACTTCCTTAAATGTGCTCCAACTACCACAAACATCTGGATTAATGAGTTACACCTCTGATATCCCCCAAGGTCTCACACACCGACAAATGGAGGAAGAAAAAAAGCCTAGCAGCTTTCACCTCACCCACAAATTTTTTGCAGCGAGACTCGGAAACAGGCAGGGATGGTTTGTGCAGTTTTTTAATGAAATGCTGCAGGAGAAAGAGGTAAACACTCTCTGCTAATAACTCTCTGCACCACACAGATGTCGGTTTGAAGGTTTGCCTACAGTGAATAACTTGCAATGCTTGCACAATTTTCCCCCAAGATTGGAAACAAAATACTGGGGTTGGATGATTCAACAACTCAGAGCTCAGTCAACAGCAGACACTGTCCTGAAGTCAAACAGGAAATTGGATTTCTAATATGACAAGAGCTTCATATGTTGAATTTACATACCTCACTGACATCTTGCAGACATGAATCGATTAAGTCTCCAGTTTTCTATGACTGTACTGAAGGGTTTTAATTAATGATGGATTATTGCGCGCATGTGTGTGTCTGTCTGTGTATCTGTATCCCTTTCAACATCTGTTTAATCTAGTGGAAGGACAAGCCACTCAATGTCTGACTAACCTCCTTCTTACTAAGACTTGGGTGTATATTTGTGCATTTGCCACCTCTGAAGGCATCCACCACACACGAATGAACACACACACACACACACACACACACACACACATTGAGTTTATGTGTTTTATGGGGACTTTCCATAGACATAATCATTTTTATAGAGTACAAACTGTGTATTCTATCCCTACCCCTAACCCCCACAGCAAACTTTTTGCACTGAAAAAAAAGTAACGGGGACCAATAAATGATGTCACAAGGTTAAAAGGAATAAATAAATAAATAAATAAATAATCTGATTTTTCTATCCTTGTGGACATACACACATATTTGACAAATGTAAATTTACAGACATAGATATGCAGTTGGACACCATTAAAATAAGTAAATATATTTGCTTTGTGAAACAAGATATCAAATATTGCATTTATTTTTAAAATAGGATAGTACAAGCACACTTCTATATAATAACATTTAACTAAATTAAATTTCATAAGATGAAACAATAGACATTGTTTAAAATGAAGACTTCATTTCCTGGACACTTTTTGGTTGTCAAACACAGCGGAACATGTTTATTGTCAATATGATAAGAACAACAGCAGTCATTCTCATTGGACAGCTGTGTGAACCTTCATACATCCATGAATTTAGTTCTGAGAAAATCCAGACATTTTAAGTGTCAAATATAATGCAAACACTTTTTAGGCCCACCGCATATATTTGTCAAAGTAAGAAAACATTGGACTATTTTATATAATGCTTGCTTTACGAGAACGTATAATAAACCAAACTCAAACTGTTAGTAGTGTTGAAAAGCAGGAGTGAGTTTACTGTTAGAATTTCTGCCAGACGATGATGAGATCACATCCAGAATCAGCATTTCTTGGGGTCAGGCCCAGATAAGTATTGTGACAGAATGTAGTTCTTACACGCACCAAAAGAAAGTGCAGGTTGAGGTGCGAGAGCACACATTAATACACTTCAGAACTTGCGTGACTATGACTGTGATCCGGAGCCACACTGGAAATACTGCTGTCCTGTGCAACTCTGCCATTCACAAGCGTCAGATATTATTAGGATGCACTCACCAAATCAAGGTCAAACAGACAACTGGAAAAGGATACTTGTAGACAGACAAATCAACAGGCTACAGGACACATACTCAAAGCACATACTCATACAGACACACAATGCTCATGTGAGGGTGCACTGGAGCACAGAATTTCCTTAACAAGAAAATTCCAGTGACAGGTTTTTAGAGTTTCTCTCTTTGTTTGCATTCTCTTTTTTATTGATGGAACATGAAAGCAAATTTACTAGCAATCATTCAAACTGCCAAATAATCTGAATACGGAGAAGTCGATTGATTATTAATTAATTAATGCATCTAGCAACTTTGATAATGACTGAGAAAGAAACAGAAAAAAGGTTTTGAACATCCCAAGGTTTTTCTGGAATTCGGAGTGTGGGTTAGTATATTATTGTAAGTGATGATCTGCATTCATCTTGTCATTTTCCATTTATGAGAGTTTGTGTGTGTGTGTGTGTGTGTGTGTGTTCGTATAAATGCATTAGAGCAAAATGTAACTGACTGAAACCATTTGTGGAACATTCAAAATGTCAAAAAATGTTAACAAGCTGATTTGAAAAAGAAGTGCGGGCATTGTTTGGAACTATTTAATAAAATAAAGCAAAACAAAACCATCATTTGTAAACACCCATAACTGATGGCCACCAGGCTTCAGTCACAAGAGACAGACTACAGAAGGCCTGATGACAGGCTCTGTCTCTCTAATGACGATGATTCACAAGGGAGGGTGAATACTCATTATATCAAAAAAGATTGTGTTGGGTGTTCTTTAATCTGATAATTGGCCAAATATAAAAGAGAGAGCCAGAGAGAGAGCGAGAGAGAATGCGTGAGCGAGTGAGAGAAGTGAGAGAAGCAGAAAAAGAAGAAGAAAAAAGACCTCGATAGGCTGAGTAGATAGAGATGAAAATGAATAGGACACCATAGAGAGATCAGAGAGTGGGAAACAGAGAGTGAGCTGCTGAAGTGACGGACTGAAAGAAAAGCCCTTGTGGGGATTGTGTGCTCCCCTTCTTTGAAAGTTTGCGTGAGGCAGTCCGGGGCCGTTTTTCCACTTGACCGCTTTCGGCCTGAACTGTAAAACCGAGACGACATTCCCTCATTAGTCCCGCCGCCCTGCCAACCACATGGCCATTTAGTGTACCCAGAATCCCATTGTTAGAATTGTAGAGGTTATGTCAAAGGTCGGCCAAAATATTGATGAACTTTTCCATGGAGCACTAAGGCTGTGAGCGGCAGGGGTATAGGGTGGGGGCAACAACACAGCTGTATATGGGCAAACACTAGAGACCTTATGTGCACACATTATGCACTCAGCTACAAATAACACATGTAAAAATCAAACCTTCAATCAAAGGCTCATTTCACTTTTCATCACTCATAATAATACTCTCTGCTTTCAAACACACCCACACACACTCTGTTCATTTAAAGTTTAGGCCCAGCCTTGCGCATGGTGATTGACTTGGACAGAGATTGCGCTTAAAAAGCAGACTCTCTTGCAAAAGATCTGCTCATGTGTGCACATCGAAGCTGGCGTGAGTCACACAACATTACCAATACTCATCTGACCACCAGCCTCTTGGAGAACTCGCAGCTCAGCAAAGAAAGGTGAGCGGATGTTCTAATGCGAAAACACAAGAGAACCTAATGCCGTGTTCATTAACTAAATGGCTGGGCATAAAAGAACGGAACCCCCCCGGCAGAGTTAGCAGCTAACCTCAGGCAAATTATTTCAATTGCACGATGGCAGAGTGGCTCAGCCCGGCACAAAGTTATGCTAAATCTTAACAGCTGTTTGTCTTCTTTTTTTTTTTTTTTTGAGGCACAATTAAACCCTAAAATCTATTCTTGGACTAAGAATCTGTTTCAAATGGATATTCATCAAATTTTCACAATCTTAAAGCTTAATCTGGACAAGATAAGCACAAAGGTCACTAAAGACCACAATAACGCTGCTTTGGAGTACTTTTTCACATTTTAGGCATGTTTGCTTTTTTAAGGGTAGCAACTCCTTTTTACTTGTTACTAGTTTTTACAAGATTTTACGGTAACACTTTAGAATAAGGTTCCATTAGTTAATGTTAGTTAATGTATTAATTAACATGAACAAACAATGAATAATACATTTATTACTGTATTTATTCATCTTCGTTAATGTTAGTTAATGAAAATACAGTAATTCATTGTTAGTCCATGGTAATTCACAGTGCATTAACTAATGTTAACAAGCACAACTTTTGATTTAAATAATGCATTAGTAAATGTTGAAATTAACATGAACTAAGACTTATAAATGCTCTAGAAGGATTGTTCTTGCTTAGTTCATGTTAACGAAAGTAGTTAACTAACATTAACTAATGGAACCTTATTCTAAAGTGTTACCGATTTTACTTTTGCAATATCCATTTTGGATTTCATTGCATTTAATCTAAAATGTAGTTAAGGAAAACATGCTGAAGATAGAATCAGGTTATTGAGAAATCAAACAATCGTCCTATCATAAAATGCTGTATTTAAATAGTCTGAGAGATTCTGACTTAAAAAAAAAATCATAGAGGAATTGTAGGATTATAGAGGCGTATAATAAAGTTATTTTAAGTTACTTTTAAAAATGAAAGAATAAAGGAGGTCATTTTAGTGACCCATTATAAACATTTCATTGTTTTTCATACACTATTAAAATAAAAGTTCTTTGCTGGACCCTCTCCACATGTCAATAATTATATTGATTCTATAGTGTTTTGGGGGAAAGTTACTGATATTACATTTAAGGTTCTTCAGACCAGTCTTAGTTTCTGGGTTCTTTAAAGCACCAGTACATGGGGGGAATAAATCAACAAGAAAAGTTCTTTGCAGAACCCACAAAAATTATCTAATGATACCAGAGTGAAAATCCTATTGGTTATAAACAGAACCTTTATTTTTAAGAATGTAAAACAGGTTATGATAACAAAAGGATGTATGTTTTGTGTGGGTGAGGAGTGGATAATTCTAACATATGCTCGGAAGATCTCACAAGCATTTCATCAGTCTTTACTGATGGCAAAAATGAAAATTATGTTCTCAGTATTCACGCACGTGCTGCAGCCACTGGCCCGGAATAACTGCATTTCTCAAATGTTTTTCTTTCTTGAGCGAAACAGATGCACCACAGTTTCCTTACTGCCACTCTTTAAATTATTTTAATGAAGGGTGAGAGAGATTTGATGATATTACTAGTTGCATTACCATTCTGACGTCCCATCTGGTTAATCCTGCACTTTCTCACGGATTCGCTTACAGCCAAGCAGCCAAGATGGGGCTACATAAGTAGATAGATAAATGCACATAAACAAACTTAAATAACAATTAAAGTCAAAATAAATAAACCGTGACATGGCGTTAAATTGCCAGGAATGTCTCCAGATGTTCCAATATGTGTTTCAAATTGTGCACAAATCCACAAGTTCAAAGTCCAGAGTAAAGAGCTGGAGATAAGGTCAGGGAACTGCCAGATACCATTTGTGTTTGGCATCTGCCTGAAATAAGAACTATTTTAACATTTCATTATTACAAGCAAATCAGGTGGCTTTGCTAAGCTTTGACTGGACTATGTAATGTATAAATGCATACCTCAACAGCTCCCATTCAGTTTGGTGAACCTGTTCAAAGCAAAGGCAGTGAAAACATCCAATGAAAAATCCCAACCCTCTCTGTGCTCGTTTTTATGGGGAACTAGAACTTCTGGGATACGCTTACACTCACATGCACAAAAAAAAAGAAAAAAAAAAAGAAAAGGCTTTTGCCCCAGGAACTTTTCTGTGACATTTTGCAGCGTGGAGAGCTATTTCCTCCACCATGCAAAGCAAAATGCCCCTAATTGGTCTGGAAGTCTGCAGCAGTTTGGGAAAATGTTTGTGATATACCATGCGCACTTCTTCTATTGATGCTGCCGCCCTGGCTAGCCGAGTGTTTACAGTCCGGCAAGGAAAATTAATTTATTTGGCCAGGATTTGCAACGTGACACCAAAGTATTCCCTTGAACTACTGCGCTCCATTGAAAAGCTTTGTGCAGTATAATGGCTATTCATTATAGGTGTCACGATATGTTTATGATGTCATTAAAATAGATTGTACACAGAAGCAAACATTTCACCAACGGGGACTTATCTGTTGGCAAAGCGTAAAGATACACCGTTACTGAACTTCATCTGATATCGGGACTGCCATCTGTGTAAGCTAAAGCAGCATAGAGACTTATTTTGACGATTACAATCTAGAGAATTTTCCCTTCTGTAAACGAAAGGGCGAATTAGCCTACTCTTAGAGCTCACCCGATGGTCTCCCTGAAGACCGGGCTGGAATTTCCTCTCAGTTTATCATGCCTCGCTGCGGGTTTGTCAAGGTCGCGTGCAATATATCCAATACAGGAGCGGGAACTCCGTTTAAAGACGCGCGCAGATGTTACTTCCGGTGCGCTCAATTTCAGCTTCAAAGAATTGTATGGACGTGACTGTTTTGCGTACAATATTGATGTGTTAAAGAGAGAATAATTAAACAGAAAGCCTAGTTGTGAAATAGACCGATTTTTACACAGACGGCCGAAACTGGAGGACGTGTGAAAGAGCGCGCATGGGGTCACTGGAACGAAACATCCGTTGGGAAGAAAACCTGGAGGGGCAAAGGAAGCAAGGGAAGATTGTTCGCGTAAGGAGACGGGTTGGGAGGCTAACATGTGGCGCTCAGATGTTTGTGACAGGTAGCCTGGGGAGATAGAGAAACGGGAGAGGGAGCAAAGACATCACGGTAAACCATGGTAAAAGTTGCTGTAATTCACCCAGAGGAATATTCATGTGTCAAGATGGGCCTGCCGCCTATAGCTACTTCCCGAAGAAATGAGTAAATACACAATTAACCATCTCAGTCTGCATTAGGGCCGCTGAATGGCGGTAAATCAATTACTCGGTCTTCACATCTGGTCGCGATTAAAAGGATAAGGGGGGCGCTGTATTTTTGGTTCTTTTGAGCAGATGCATGTAGGCTATGCCGTAAACTATGGTGTGTAATTATTAACAAAGATATCTTAATTCGGAGCACAGTGCAATAAATCTGTTTATGCTGATCCGAAGATATAGTTTTTTTCGTATTGTTGCTAAGCTAAATATATATATAGGCTATATATATTTTTTTTTCAGTTCTTTATCATATTTTGGAATTGATTCTTAAAGCGAGTTATTTGTCTTGGTAGTGCAGCTGTACCGCTGAAATAAAATTGGACTGTAGCCTAGTTGACACCTAAGCATAGCCTACTATAATTAAATTAGCCTACTATAATTGTCACCAGGCAAAAATGTCGGTCCAGGCTTACAGGTACAGAGACGGGCTTTTTAACTGAAAAGTTGTGGATTTGCAGAGATTTTTCCCCCGGGCAGCACAGGGAAAATCTTCCTGTTTTCTCCCACCCCTCTACGTTCAAGCGTGAATGAGATGTCTGATTCTGCTCAGGCTAGCAGAGGCAGATTTACGCACTTGTTATTTTCACAGACACGCACTGCAAGACACACATCTGTACTGAACTCCACATCTTCACAAGAGACGATCTCCAATAAGACCGAGGGAGATTCTGATATAAAGGATATTTTAAATATTTATTTAGATCTAATATTGATTAGGTGACCAACTTAATTATTTTAAAAAATATTTTAATTGTTTTAATAACATGCACGATTTACTGCAACATTTTATAATGATATTATAAACATGAGTAATCATTATATATTGCTTATATATTGTATGAGATTCAGATACATTCTAATACGTTAGAAATGTTGTTGATTTTAATATTTAGTTTTATATTTGAATAGGCTATTCGTTTAATTTTATTGGTCTGAGCACCGAAATATAAAATGCCTTTTGTAACTTGTCGGCAAAGACCAGAAAAAGCGAGTAGCCTTGTGACAAGACTTAGGATTATGGAGTCGTGACCACTAACCTAACCAGACGCTTGTGAAAAGAAGTTCAGGAGCGATTTTTAACTCCACAACGCTCAGGCAACCATAGACGCATCCCTGTCACACACACACACACACACACACACCCAAACACACACACACACACGCACATCTCTCTTTGCACATGTGTTCAGTGAACGTTTCGAATCTCTAACAGATCCGGCTTTGATTCTAACACTTACTGAGTCTGTGACTGTGAGGGTGAGATCATATAATCGATATCATAATAACCTTCTTCTCTCAGTTGAAATATGAGAAGAATGCCCGTGTCACAAACTTCTTTCAAATCATTCGAATTCTGAGCATCAAAAAGAGACGTGAATTAACATCTGGTTTCGAGCTCACACTATCCCGAGACATGCTCCAAAACATGACGGCAAATTCGAGCCGATTGCAGAGAGAAATTATGTAGCCTATGTAATAGGAAAAAGGAATTTCACTGATCATATATAATTACAGAAACAGCTATTCTGCCACCTGCTTATTTTCTTTTCGCACTTTAGAGTTAAAGTGGAGATTTTTCCAAATAAACAGTTTGTACTGTCTCATCATTCTTCATCACTGTATAACAATTTATTTTATATCAAATTATATCAAATTATGTATTTTAAATGTGAGGGACCATCTTAAATGTTTGCACATTTTAGACTGTCGATAAATTATTATTTGTTCACATGTTTTAGACTATTTTTAAAAACAGTCTCGTCCATAGTGATACATTCTCTTAAACTTTTAGCGAATAGGATATTGATTATGATTAAACAATTTGTGTTCCCATTTTATATGACATTTCCCAAAAGCCTCAAAAAATTGTCTTAAATAGATTTCAATTAAAATTATACAAATGAAATATTTTTCATTCAAATATAGCCTATACCCGTTAACTGAACAAATAATTAACGACAATGTTGCTTAAAATACACCTCACGACCTCCTTGAAGTGATTTAAATGGCTTTAAGAAAGATTATAATAAGGCAAATAGTTTCAGCAAGCAATTCATAACTGGTTTAAGCTCCAAATAGTTTTATAAGACCCTAAACGCCCGCAACAGTAAAAAAAGCTAAGAAACTCTATTGTCAATGAGCTGCTGAAATAAATTGCAGAACATTGCTGATTTTAGTGGCAAAGAAATTTACAGGAAATTCGCACATATTGCCAAAATAATATAGCATATAGCATGTTGACCTAAAACCAGCAATGCATGTCTTGATTTAAATTAAAGCAAGTAATACAAATAAAGGTAGATTATGAAAAACAATCTCCATTGATGTAAACAAATCCTTCTCATTTTCTAGCAGGGTTTCCATCTCAACGAATCTCCTCAATAAACAGAAGTCACTAAGGGTGAATTTTCGTCTTTACATTTTTTTAAAAGGCGCCACAAATAGACTATAATTCAGATGTTTAATATTATGCACATTTATGTTGTTGAAGAGCATGTGATAATATTTTCTTTTATATAGAATTTATGTTTTATATTTTAAATCTTTAACAAAATTCGAATTAATTCCTCAATCTATCTATCTGTCTATCTATCTATCTATCTATCTATCTATCTATCTATCTATCTATCTATCTATCTGTATATATGTTGTGTAAAATCATTATGTCACTCATAGCTTTCAATGAATACTGAA